>NC_142802.1:17248401-17475222 GCF_049724085.1 Artemia sp. Qi Xiang Cuo | reverse complement strand
ATTTTTCAAACGTTACTTACGTATTATACAGACCACATCGGCGAGGTAAAGCTAGGTCAAGTCACAATGTCATTCTATCGTTACTTTTCAATTAAGCTATTGAATACTTTCTAGCAATGTCCCTTGTAAGCGTCTACGCAAATATCTTTTCGCAAAAAATTCGCAAATCTCGTAAACTAAAGAAGTAATTACCCTTTTCATAAACATTAGTCCTTCTATTAATGATCCCATGAAGCGAAACCAGTCTTATAGCATCAAAATTATATCGGGGTTTTTTTTTTTTAAATTAAGTACATTGTAGCATGACAAGTTTTTTTTAGAAAACTGACTAATAAAGTTATTATATTGGAAAAACCGCGAACTTTCTCTAATCAACTGACACACAAAAAATCGATGTCATAATAAAAAAAACATGTATATTCCTTGTAAGAGTGTGATGACCTGTTTACCTACTAGAAGAACCTGTTTGTACAGGGGCCTGCGCAAATTCAAAAGATGGTATATACTAAGGAGCATTACTATGGACGGGGCGTCGGATTTCCCAGTATTATTTCAAAAAAACGATCAGAAATTAATAAAAAAAACAAGTTTTCGACTGAAAAACTTTTAAACTGAAAACTTTTCAACATCAAAACTTAAAACGAACAGAAACTATTACATATATTATTGGGTTCGCCTCCTAGTCAATACCTCACTCTTTACGCTAAAGTTTTTTTAGTACTTTCATAAAAGCTATTTATTCTAATTAACGGTCTTTGTGATTAAGGTGTCATTCTTAAAGAATTTGAAAAAAATTGAAGAGCGAGGTATTGACTGGGGGGAGAGCCACCTAATATACGTGATACAAATATACGAATATAGAAGTTTTGTTACGTAAGTTAATTCGTAAGTTGCGTATATTTATTACTAATAAAAACGATCGTAAATAAAATTAAACAACTTTTGAGAAAGCCGTTTAGCCAAAAAAAGTAAAATTAATATGCAATTTTTTTTAATTATTGATGTACGGTGAGCTAAAATCAAAACCTGCATTAATTCAAAATTGTTCAAAAATTAAATTAAAAAAAAACAGTTTTTTTATTGATGATTAATTATTGATGATTGATAAAATATATTGATGATTAATTAAAATAAGAAGAAAAGAAAAAGAAAAGAAAAAGGACATAATATTAATTACTTACCACACCACAGTAGACATCCCACCCGACAAAAAACAAATCAAACCAAAATTCCATTTTTTCAACCAGCAACAGGACAACATGAGGAAAATGAAGACCCGTTTTAAGACCCAAAAACAAAAATAAACATCAAATTAATAATAATAATAAATATAAAAGTATAATAACTAATAGATACCCAAAAAGAAGGACTTAAACTTATTTCTTGTAATTCCTAACGACAATTCAAAATCAAAAGCAAACTCGTATTGGTTCCATGCAGCAACCACACTTTTCTTAGATAAAAAAGGGACGTCTGAAATTATCAATGGCTGGCGTAGTTTTTATGTATTGCGAGTTAGGTACAAAGATGGCACAAACATCGATTGGGAACGGATCAAAAGAAAAGAAATAGCAAGGCAGTGTCAGGAGATTGTGCTTAACTTTGAATAATAACGAATTAAAAGTAATTGCCTGTTTAACAGGAAGAATATTCAATAAAGAATATAAACTCGTTTTAGAGCACTTGCGTGGAAGAGACGCTGAGGAAGGAAGAAAGCCTTCTAAAATACGAATCACCTTATTTGGTTGTCTTTGGGGTGGAATAAAATGGGATCTGAAAGTATTTAAGTAAATAAGAGGGCAGTAATTTAGGTAAGAATGAACAAGAGCAAAATAAATCGAACGCATAGCTTCCAGAGGCAAACCGAATTTCATACGGTGCATAATACCTATATTCCTTCCAAGCTTCAATCTTAGACTATTAATATGATAAGATAAGGGTTTATTCCAAAAACAACACAACGCAAAAAAACAAATGACCTTCCATAAGTATTTACCCTCTTAAAATTAACACTTATAATAACATAATAAAGAGAAAGAAGAGAAAAAAAGAGAAAAAGAAGAAAGAAAGAAAAAAAGAAGAAAAAATGAAAATCTTACATTCACTCGGCTCCTGGTCGCAATAACCAAAAATCAATACTTCACATACTCCAAAACTTCCCGCCGCCATCCCATAAATAATAAATAAACGAAACAAAAAAAAAATAAAAATATATAGGAAAAACGGGAAAAACGGGTTCCGGGCAAACCTGAGAGTGACTCAACTATACCACCCTTTAAACAAATTCATACAAATTCATACCTATGGAGACAAAGGGTTTTAAGGTCCCGACGGAATTCACATAGATTCGCTGAACTTTTTAAAGAAGCAGGCAAATTATGTGGCTTCCAACTTAAATTCGAATCAACCAGTATGCCTAGGTAAAAAAACAAAAAAAACACGTGATATCTCTGCACTTGACACAGAAGACTTAATCAGCTTAAGACCCAGAAGGGCTCGTGATGCATGTGAATATACTATAAATCTAGTTTTTGAAGTATTCAAAGCTACCCTATTTGCCGTAAACTATGCTACTAGTCTTTCAAATGCAAGAGTTTAATTATGTTTTACGCTATCCTCATCAACCCCAGAAACTTTACAGGCCGTGTCATCAGCTAAAACTGCGGTTAGCCCCAGGTCCACAATTGAATCACTAATATCATAAACATAAATTAAAACAACAGAGGGCCTAGAATTGAACTTTGAGGTACCCCATAAGGGCCCCCAGCCTCTCATTGCACTTCCTGGCTGAAGGTCCATGAAACGGATATCAGCACTGCCGGTTTGGACCTTAAGGGTCTAGTGCCGTCACACTTACTACTTTTTTTTTTTACTTACATGTATATACTGGGTCCCTGCCAAGATAGTATGTTCTGTGGAATGGCCTTTACGAAACCCGAATTTGGACTTTTCTCTCCAAGGAAATTATTCAAATTATTAAAAAAACTATTCTCTCCAAGGAAATTAACAATTCTTACATAAAAACAAAGTTCAAAAATCTTTTCAAAAGCAGATAGGATAGATATATCGACGAGCAATTTTAATTGCCGTTTTGTTCACACAAGATTTTAATGTCGCCCAGCATTTACTGGCAAAATGTTCAAAGTTGAAAGAGCATGGTTGAAATGGATCAGGAGGATGATTTACCCCCATGCTTTTAGGACCAAACTACCTTTTTTAGTCCTTTTTCCATTTTTTCGTGAATAATTTTATTGAACTGGAAAGCCATAATCAGCTTCTAAGTCAAATCATTTTTAATATTAATTACGTTTTCTAATGTTGTTGCTATTGGGTTTGAAAAATGCTGGAAAAATTGGGATAACCCATCTTTTACGGTAGAAAAACTTAAACAGGTTTTTTTCATACTCTTGGAATTTCATTGAAACAGTGATTTAGACCTTCTCTGTAATTAGTTAAGTACATTTAAAAAGTAGAGCTCTTTTTTCGATTATTTACTCTTGCTAAGGAAACAAAACCATAACCTACTCAGCTTCAATTATAAGTCGTTCTTTTCAAGTTCCAAGATAAAATGATAACATAGTTTAAGAATATACTTACCTTTATGGTCAGAATGCCTGCACAGCGCAAAATACATTTACGGAGAAATTGACAAATCTTGAGAAATACAAAAATAATTATTTTTTGGGCAACGAAGCCAAACTTTATATACTTAAGCCTATTTTTAGCTTCCCATATTCTGTATTCCTGAGCTGTTAGACACTAAAACACATGATATTCAGAATATCTTTTGACAAACGGTATATAAAACAGGATATAAAATGTATATAAAACACGGCCCGATCCCATTTTTGCCCCCCTCCCTACCATCACTACCACAATATAAAAAAAATAATAAGTTTCTTGCCCTCCTAGAAGCGTCCCCTAACTACGCCACTGTTTCTGGTGCTGTAATGAGCGGATGGATAATATGGTAGATGACGTTTTACGAATGAAAGATGACACAACCCCTAAGATACGGCTTTTTGACAATCCTTCTATGGCCAGACGAATAGAAGGTCAACCCCCGAATTAGATGGGAAGATGTCATAAGTAGTAGTATCTATTCTATATATTCTAATTACACATACAATTACACAAGAACTGTACAAGAAAAAATACATGGAATTGCTGTTGATTTGAACGGTACATGAAAAAATACATTGAATTGCACAAGAAAACCCATGCCTTTGACACTATAGTTAGACATGGACATGTTAAAAAGCTGGCACGCTATAATGCAAGTTATGAAACAATAGTCAAGGTTCTATTGCACAAGAAATTTCACAAGAATGTGCGTCGTAAGTTCACGTGGACATTGTTGTCAATTGCACAAGGAATTGTACTTCAAGTTCACGTGCACATTTTTTTTTCTTTTTTCTTTTTTAAGCTGGCACGGTATAAAGTGGTCCAACATGTTTTGGGAGTATGGTCGAAATTATATAACTCAACCGGACTGTTTTTGAAGGCAACATCCGTTTTTTAGGAGCCAATCAGAGACATTAGAGGTTGCTCAACATACGGTAAGTTGATTGGTGATTGTTTAAAAATAAAAGGACTGGTTTTTTATTCGTCCTTGAGATTTTGTATATAATGGCCATACCTTACAATTTAATTTTCATTATGATTTAACGTATCATAGATAGTACATTGAATATTATTAACTTTAAAGCAATGGATACTTTAATTTTCAATGTGAGTACAGTTTACTAAATTCCTTAATTTATTTCCAAATAAAATAATTTTACCAGTAAATAAAATTCAGGGGTATAGCCCTCCTCCCCTCCATCAATACAAATCCTAGAATATGATGAGTATACTCGCTAGAAAACACAAAGTACGCTCTTTTTTCCACTATGTAAATAAAAAACCTCCCCCACTGCTCTGTTTACGTGGTTAATTCTGTAGTTTTAGTTATTTCCTTCAAAAATGTCAGTTTCCTCATTCATTCTAATTAAAATGCGTTTTCTTTATCTGTTTAAATAGAAGCTTCTGTGTTTACAAGGAAGGGTCAGTTTTGGGAACAAATTTCGCACGCTCCTGTCATCGCATAGATTAATGCCACATGTTTTATGGAATAGCAACACGGGTTTTGACAAAGAGAGAAATTGCATTGTAGCCTAATTAGACGAAAGATATTCTATTTTCAATTGTATTCCATGATTAAGAGAGTTTTACGATATGAAAAAACAAACTATTTCATCGCATGGAAAGTAAGGGAGAGGGAGGGGGAAATTCTTTGTGCAGACTAATTTTTTATTCTGTAAAAAAAGGGGGGTTTCCGGGGGTGAGGTTTTCAGGGGGAAATTTTATCGATTTTTTTCCGGAGACGTAAGCTAACGTTTAAATTAAATTTTAGGTATTTTGTCTTAGGGATTTGCTCCTCAAATTTTTAAATTGAAAAATGAGTATGCTGTTCTATTATCAAAGAGATTCTTTCAAGCTTTTATCATCAAAAATGTGGAATTTTGCAGTTTTGACAGAGTAGAAGGATTTTGTACGGGGATTAGTTTTACACGAGGAGGGGGTTTCCAGGGGTGAAATTTTCATTGGGAAATTTTACCGATTGTTTTTCCAGAAACGTGAGCTAACTTTTAAATTAAATTTTAGATATTTTGTCTTAGGGGTTTGCTCCTCAAATTTTTAAATTAAAAAATGAGTGTGCTGTTCTATTAGTAGAGACAATCATTCAAGCTTTTATCATCAAAAATGTGGAATTTTGCAGTTTTGACAGAGAAGAAGGATTTTGTACGGGTATTAATTTTACATGAGGAGGGGGTTTCAGGGTGAAATTTTCAGGGGGAAATTTTACGGAAATATTTCTAAATCACTACAAATAACAGAATCAACTTTAGAGGGTAATTTATCTGTAAAAGAGGGGTTATTATTTCCTTACTAAACTTTTCTTCTTTTTTAAGGAGGAGGAGATGGATTCATACAATTACTCTCCCCCAGAAAAGAGACCAAGATGGAATGGTACCACATCGATGCAAGCTGCACGGCCATCCATTAAAAGTTCTCTGGACCTACCGGGGCCCTCTCATGCCAGTGTCAGCTCTGTACAAACCTCTATGCAACCTGGCAAAAAATTCAAGAGGGAATGGATGCTTTCTCATAATGCATCGGTCTTGTCTACTCAAGATCGTTAGGGGACCTCCCTTCATGCTTTACCAGGGGCTTCAGGCATACAAGAGCAGTCTGAATTTGTAAATGTAGGTATTTTACCTCTACCTTATATGTGATTATTTACTTAAGAAATACTATGAGGAATTGAGTTTTGTGGGTGGTGCGGAAAATGGTATGTGTTAAATATTCGGGTAAACATTGCTTCACTATAAATAAGGCTATTGTGTCAATCTGAACTTTCTGTGGGAGGTGGGGGTAAGTATTTAGTTTAAATAATGCAAAGAGGAATTGAGTTTTGTGGGTGGGTGGTGTGGCAAAATGGTACGTATTAAATATTCAGGTAAACATACAACTAGAAAAATGCTTCACTATAAATATGGCTATTACATCTTTCTGAACTTTCTCCCGGAGGCGGGAGTAAGTATTTAGTTAAAATAATTCTAGGAGGAATTGAGTTTTGTGGGTGGAGCGGACAAATGGTATGTATTAAATATTCGGGTAAACATATGACTACAAAAATGCTTCACTATAGATAAGGCTATTGTGTCTTTCTGAACTTTCTGTGCGAGGTGGGGGTAAGTATTTAGTTTAAATAATTCTAGGAGGAATTGAGTTTGTGGGTGGTGAGGAAAAATGGTACGTATTAAATATTCGGGTAAACATACGAGTAGAAAAATGCTTCACTATAAATAAGGCTATTGCGTCTTTCTGAAATTTCTGTGGGAGATGGGGGGTAAATATGTAGTTTAAATAATGCTAAGTGGAATTGGGTTTTGTGGGTGGTGTGGAAAAAAGGTACTTATTAAATATCATGGTAAACATTCGACTAGAAATGAACATGATTTTTCAACTTTATGAAATAATGCTTATTTCACATAGAAAATAAACCTTTTTTCTATAGATTAATGAAATAGCAGTACCATTGGGTCATGAAACATCAACATTTACTGGACCTGAACCAATTCTAGCACCCCCAATGGAGTTCAGAGATGAACATACATTAGTTCTAGACAATATGGAGTGGCATAGGGGTTTTCTTAATGATCTTTTTGGGGACATGACCAGCCTAGACGATTTAACTAGTGACATTGACATGATGGAGGACCCAAAATGGACAGATAGATTTATGCGAGAGCATTTAGGGGATGTTAGTAGTGCATCTGAACCGGGTCCTCATAAAGAAATTCCATCACAGGACAATACAGGATGGCTCGATCAGCTATCCCCAAATCCATTGGAATACGTACTAACAGGCCTAGGGGACTTCATGCCATCTCCATCCATTGTAAATGAACAGACTGGGGGTGGTGCTATTGACAATTCTATATCACCCCCCACCATTCCGCTTAATGATAAACCTAGTGGTAGCAATAGTAGTAGTAGTAGTAATACAGCAACAACACAAATAACCCCTCTTCCAGATTTTTTTCTATCCAACTCTGCCTTGCACCACACAAAGGTCTACAGCGCCAAATTCGGTGATCGCTTTAACTCTCTAATGTCGGGGGATATAATAACAGATCCCTCGGCCATTACCCATTTATATACTAACAAGATTCGAGCCATTCTTGAACAACAGATGGGGGTGTCGGGGTGGGGGTAAGTTTAAAAGCATCAAAAGCACTACAAATATTTTTTTTTAATGAGAAAGCGAGCGAGTTGTATTCGAAATACTTGCACACAGAGATGCTGGCAATTCGCCCGCATTTATCAAATTACGGGGACGTTCTTCTAAATTGGGCTAATAGCATTCAAACTAAGTGGAAAAATTATAACGAGGGGGGTAGTGGATCGGTGGTTTTATTTATTGAAAGTTCAAATGTTAATATATGTAGGTTTCAAAACGATTTTATTTTAAGAGGTGGGCATAGGGAGAGGGCTATAGTTTTAAAATATCATTCAGATTTAAAGGGATGTAAGGGGGTACAAGGAATCTTTGGATACGAGGCTGCAATGTTTCAAATATGCATTTTTAATTGCCACATACATACCTATTCAAATAGATGCATCTAGGAAAAAGTTGGATGAAACGGCAGTTAATGGTAGGGAGGGTTCAAAGTTCCCCAAAGTAGATTTTAATTGTTTAAATGGTCAATTTCCCTTGCCACTAAAAGGAATAGATATTTTAGAGCGGGCTAATGCACATTTAAAGATTGGTGTCACGGTGTTACAGAATTTGAGGAGGGTCACAGTTCCGATAAGAAGGGGGTATTATTTCTAGTGTGGGCTCCTTCAATTGAATCAGTAGAACATTGGGTGTGGCTTCTATACACTTCACCCACAGGCTCCGATTCAATTGGACATTTCAATCCAATTACCGTTGTTAGTAGGGTTCTAAGTGAGGGTAAAAAATGCCGTGGTGTAGGTTACTACTGTCCAACATGCCTGTCACGATGTTGGACTTATTTAAATTTGAACAAGCGAATGACACACTTTAAACGTCATGGACACAATGCTGTTGAGACAACAAGCAGAGGTACAGCGATCCTCTGTTTTAAGAATTTCCAAAACACGCTCCTGCAGATCAATAAGAACGCTTTGGACTGCGAAGCAAAACTGACGGACGTGTGCGACTCGTCAAATCCGAATCATGTTAAAATACATGAAGCCATAGGGGTCACTTACGCTTCCGTGCAACGAGATTCCAATAATACCATGCAAGTGCTGTATGTAGTTGAGATGTTGGGTGACGGTGAAGACTGCATGCGCTCGGCATTGGTCAGTCTAATCAAAACAGCGAACGGTGCATTTTTGCGCCTTCGTTACACAAACTATCCTATGCTCCTACCACCACACGAAAGATTGGCTATTAGAAATCGTAAAATGTGTTGGGTTTGTAAGGGGGAATTTGATCAGGGTGTTGAGAATGGAGGGAAGAGGAAGGTGATTGACCATGATCAGTTGTGGGAAGAAATTACATCGGGGGGGGGGGGGTAACTTTAGGGGGTAGCACATCAGTCATGCAATTTAAACGTTAGACAGCAATATTTCCTACCTGTTTTTATACACAATTCCAATTACGACTTAAAGTATGTTCTACCGGCGTTGGCCCGCATTGCCAAGGGTGGAGTTGTAGATGAGGCATGGATAGATGTTTTTTTTCATATAATATCATACCCAAATCATCGGAGAAGCTACTTCTGCTAGAATTTATGTGGAAAACAGTTGACAAGGGTAACATGTGCCTGAATAAAATCGTTTTTTTAGACTCTTTCAGCTTCTTCCCCAAATCCCTAAGTCAATTGATTCAGGTACAGAAAATTGACAATTTTGACAGCTTCCCCCACCTTAAAGAGCGCTTCCCCGATGATTAAATGTGAGATTTATTAACGTGTAAGGGTAATTATCCATATGATTATTACAACTCTGGCTCGAGGCTAGATGAGGTGTCATTACCACCCATTGAAGCTTTTTACAATTCTCTTACTGAGAGTGAGTGCACCACTAGCGACTACGAATTTGCTAAGAGGGTTTGGGCAAAGGGCGGATGTAAAAATGGGTGGGATTATTGTAAACTATACTTGGCCAGTGATCTACTCACTCTTTTGGACATCGGGTGCAAAAAAAAAATAAAATTTATGGGAAATTCTGTCTGGATGTAGGTTATCTATTTTTCGGTCCTCATCAGGTGACGGACTTCACACCGATAATCATCGAGGAACAAATAGGTCTCATTGCTGATGTTGATCAGTACTTGTTTTTAGAGAGATCAATGAGGGGTTGGTATGTTTTTCATGGGGATCGTATCATGAAAACTTATCCGACCGGACAGCACACCGATGAAAAGTCGGACGCAATTTTTTTGGATATGAATTCTCTTTACCCATCAGCAATGTCTAACTACTGTTTCCCATGGGGCAATTATAAATGACTTAACAATCCATGTGCTTCTAATTTCTCCGACAATGCCAGCGTTGAAGAGAATGGGGCACAGGGATGGTTTTTTGAAATTGACGGTGAAATACCAATGGAAATCCATGACTCGGTAAAAGACTTCGTTTTTCCGTGCATAAATAGACCGGTGGGTAGGGACTCTCTGCGCCCCTACAATTTATCTTTAGTAGAGGATGGGAGTGTGCACTGGGTACCTTCAAAACAAAAACTAATTGCCGACCTCAACCCGAAACAGAATCGCGTTGTTCATCACGTGCTATTGAAATGGATGGTTTCCAATGGTTTCAAGGTCACAAAGATTCATAGAGCCCTCCAATTTGATCAAAAGACTTACATGAAAACATTTATTGACACCTTTTCCAGTAAGTGTTCACAAGCGAAAACGGAAGTTGAAAAAGAAGTCTATTAACTCATTTTGAACTCATCCTTCGGTAAAATGTGCAAAAGCGTACGAAACAGAAGTCAATGTGACATTGTAAACAATCCCATAGACTGTGCTCGAATCATTACGGATCCAAACTTTACATCGTTCACAATCATAGACTCTGATATGTTGCTCCTACACCGTAAGAAAAGAAGCATTGTTTTAAATAAAAATATTGCAGGCGGAAGTGCAATAACTGAAATATCCAAGAAACTCATGTTGTCATTTTATTATAATGTATGCAAGGTACAGTGGCCGATTGAGGGACAAGTTCAAGTGTATTACGGGGACACTGATTCACTCCTGTTAAAAGTCAAAACTGAAAATCTATTGAATGATTTGGAAAATGGCGAGTACCTTAGCTCACGAATGGACTACACTAATTGGGATGAATCCCTCTACCCAGAGCTAGTGAAACGCCAGGCCCCAAATCAATTGTTAATTCTAGAATCTGAAACAGGAAGCGATCTGATATCCAGTGGTGTGTTTCCTGGGCCAAAGGTATACTGCGTGGAATCGCGCAGCGAGGATATAAAACAAGTTTGTAAGGGGTATATACACACTCTTTAAAAAATAATTTTACTTCTTGTGCGTAGATTAACTGCACTAAATTTTGTTCTGTCTTAATAGTAGAGGTAAGAATATTTTATCCCATACGATATCAAAACTGAGCAATACTTGGTAACAAAAAGTTCATTATGATCGTGTCAAGATTCTCTCACACACTTTAAGATATTTTGTTAGTGCTACCACACGTATACTAATTTATATCAGCCCAAGTCGAATTTGGATCGTACAGAAAACTACGGTCTAGAAAAATTATCTTAAATTCATTAAAAAAAAATATAAATTGGGTGGGAGGGTTTTTTGGGTAATGGGGTGTTTTTTTTCTATATCACAAACTATTTTCAATGTGTGAGCAAGGCAGATCAATTTCCAGTATTTAATGCCCCCCCCGACCTCGGCCCGCCGCAGCGGGCCTTCGCTTCTTGCCCCGTGGCGCTTCCCGGCCCGCCGCAGGGGGCCCGGCTTCCCGGCCGCCGCAGAGGCCACTCCTGGGGGGTTGCGGGATCTCAAACCAAATATTGTGAATAAAATTGTTTGATATTATTTCAAGTGCATTATTCATTAAATGTTGTGTTTTTTCTATAAATAAACAAAAAAAGTGCATTTATTTAAGTGTTTTTTCTAGTGCCTATGTAAATATTGTATTTTTTATTAGAAATAAATTAAAAAAGTGTATTTTTTTCATGTTTAATGTGCTTTTTTCAATGTAATATTTTTTAAGTGGAGTTACTTTTTTATGCGTAAAATTAAAGAAAATATGATTCTTTATTCGTCTTCTTCTCATTATTCTTGAACGGAGTAGTAGTAGTAGGAACATTATTTAGTCATTAGACAGCTATAGTCTACAGTTAGTTGTCTAGGTGAACTGTTGAAGGGAACATGTATCAATTTAAAACACCATTCACATCATTTCTGTGTGGGCCGTCAATGTCAGGCCAAACAACACTCATAAGTAAAATAATTAAAAATTGCGATAAAATATTTATGGAAAAGCCGAAAAAAATCTAATACTGTTACATTATTTGGAAGGAGTTATACGATAAAATAAAAGCAATTGCCATGAAGGGACTGGTGCATATACAATTCATACAGGGACTTGATGTTTTCACCATTATTGAGCCAAACTCTTGGCTATCATCTACAGAGTTGTTCATGATTCTAGCTCGCTAATAACTCTCAATAAACAGATATACCCTGGCAGCCCAAAATTTCTGCTCTCAGCATACAATCAGGCAACTAATAAACCCTACGGCTATATCCTATTTGATCTTAATCAAAATACACCCGAGGATATGCGTGTGATCACAGATATTTTCTACAATGAAATTACAGTATATTTCCCCGTGAACACTAAAAAGACCTATTAGTTGCTATCATGACACTGAAAATACTACATGAAAATAGACATCTGTTTTCAGTTCTAAGCACTTCAAAACCCACGCTTGGGAAAGCCACACTCAAACATGGTATTGACAATGATTTCATTAATCTAATATCTGAATTTTGTTTAAATTTGACCGAGGGCAATGTTCAACTGCCAGAAGTAGTTAAGCAACAGGCAAAGCAACATCGTTCCATTGTACGTACATTGGCCTCTAAAAAGAAAGGAAAGAATTTTAAAAAGAAACGACTTCTTCAGGACGGCGGTAGCTTTTTCACACTTTTACTGCCAATAATTGCAGGACTTGTAAACAGTTTTCTCTAGAGAGAATTGCAAAACCCTATAAATTGACTCCAATAGAACTCGCTCTCTTACCCGTGGAACACTTTGAGAACAATCTGAGTAAATTCCTTGACAACGAAAATATTGAGGATGATCAAAAACTCCTTTTATTTCAAGATGCACTTCGCCGAGTGGACAAACATAAGCCCTATCGGACGAAGGCCAATGGTATTGATCCCAAAAAAGAATCATCTCCTCAGGATTCTGCTGGAACACAATTAAAGAAGGAGGAATTGGATTCAATTGTATTGAAAAGTGGAAATCTAATGTCCCACTCATATCGTGAACAAACTAAACGACTCCTATTTTATCTCATGGAAAGTGGTCAAGATCAAATTCAAGTTGATAGCAATGGGAAAGGGATTATAATTCAGGGGAAAAGCTATAGTCTACTTGATTTAATATACGTTATGGTTAAAAATCGAAAATGAATATTATCATTTGACGTACATCTATACAAATGTATTAATACATTAAACTTCCCCAAAAGTCTTATTAGCAATAGAAAAATTCTAAAAAAAATTAAATGAACACGCACCATCATCATCAACAAGAACAACAACAGCATTAAAATATGAACATGAAGAAGAAGAAGAAGATTTTAAATCAATCTTAGAGAATACTAGCACACCTAGTGGAAACTTGACAATAATGGGGAGGAAAAAGCAAATTTATTTCATGTCACCATCACCATCCACAACTATTATGCAAAAGGATAGTGGACGTTACACAGCGTGTTTACGTTCAAAATGGTTGAAGTTCTGAAATGTGTTTATGAAAATATTGGTGAGGCGGGGAGTTTCACCCACCACTCTTTCCAAGGTCACTGGTGTTCCCAATAAAAGTGTAAAATACTATCTAAACAATTAGTCAGTTCACACTCTACATAGAAATAATAGACTTCGTTCCAATCGTTTTCAAAAAACTGATTCGTTTTTCACATCGCACATAGTTCAAGCACATCTCCTAACTTTAGATAAGGTTCAACGATTTCACAATACACTGTACAATTACATCCTACTTGCAATCAGTGTTTATAGTCGTTATGCATATGCGATTCCACTGCGGACAAAGAGAGGTGTTGAAGTTGCTCAGGCCATTGAAAGTATTCTTAAGCAGGATTCATATAAAAAATTCAAACGGATCATGCTAGTTAATTTGATAACCCACATTTTGAAGAAGTAATAACGAAATATAGTACAATGCTCTATCATAGTCATAGTCCTATAAAGGCTACATTGGCCGAACGATTGATAAGAATTATTCGACTTTTAATCTCAAGATATTGTACATTGAAAGATACATCTGTTTTTATTCATGATTTAGATAAAATCATGTTGATCTATAATCAACGACCTCATCGATCATTGTCCAACTCAACTCCAACGGAAGTTCATCATTCTGATCATGATACAATTGACACCTTTCTTAAACAATATTCCAATGAAACGATTGTCAAGAAGAAAAATAAATTCAATGCTAGTGATACTGTTCGAATTAATCGAACAACTAATAATTTTGAAAAGGGGAATTACTTGTGGTCCACAAAACTTTTTAAAGTGGCAAAAATCCTAGACAATAAACCCATAACTTATCGTTTGCGCAATACCAAAGATGAAGAGATTCTCGGCGGCTTTTATGACTATGAACTACAAAAAGTTAAAAATAATAGTGAAATCTATCAAATTGAAAAGGTATTAAAGACACGTACTCGCAGGGGTAAGAAACGGTTACTTGTTCGGTGGCTAGGATACAACTCTGATTTTGATTCTTGGATCGGTGTTGAAGTTATTGACAATGCCCAATGATTTCTATGTAGCTTTTAAGTCCAATGTGTCGGATCCTCTCTACAACGACTCGAAACTCTCCCCCGCCATCAAATTTGAGGGTGCGTATGAAGTGGCTCTTGTCGACTGTATTCTCAAAAATATCTATGACATCCTGAGAAAGGATTGTGTGGATGATATAAAAGTTATTCCATTTGATTGGAAACTCTTCGTCAACTATGAATGGGTCGAAGCACTTAAATCTAGCGAATATCCACATGCCAAATTGAAATATATTGAATATGATGATATGAGATATTTGTGTCGTACAATCAAGAGAAAAATTTCATATCGTAGGAATGGTAAATTCAATTTTAATAATTCATTGGAACACGATAGGATTTACATTACCTCAGCTATTGACACTGAAATAATTATTCTCTATGATAATCTGAGAGACGTTCTTGGCTTTAAACAGAATATGATCAATGGGAAAAATGCTGGCACCCTTTACGGGATGAATCAAGTTATTTTTGCTAATTATCCACCTGGTTTCATCTAGGACTCTTGCATATTTCTCTATGCATCCTTTGTGGAAACATCGAGAGTTGGTAATTCAAATGTATCCCTCCTACGTGTTTTTGAACGAAAAACATCTCATGAACTTGTTCATCACTGTAATATAAAGCATCTTCAGTATGTTCCTGTAAACACTTCGTATTTTGAACTCTGTCAGTTAACACTAAGAAGTGAATTGGGTGATCCTCTAGCAATAAAAAGAGGCTTAGCAGTGATTACATTTCATTTTCGACCCATTGTCAGCGACAGCACAATCACCTAAAATGAACAATAGAAGAATTCCATTTGTCTGTCCCGATATCGATTGTTATGTTGGTGCTTTGAGTCCAAGTCAAATAGGCAATGGATTGGACTACTACAAAGGACGTACTACAATGTCTGGCTATGGTCTTGGTAGCTGGTTTGCTAGGCTATTTCGTTCTGCACTACCCCTTGCCAGAAAATATCTTGTACCTGCTGCATCAAATTTTGCTGCCTCCACACTACAGGACTGGAGGTCGGGCAAGAATTTCAAGGAGAGTGCTAAGGAAAATATAAGATCTTCAGCAAGAGCCGTTGGTGAGCAACTAAAATCTCGGCAAAATGGGGAGGGATTGAAAAGGAGGCGTGCGCGTCACTCACTCATTAGTCTCCACCCAGGCGGGAAGTGAAAGACATCAATAAGGACTTTGAGTAATAAAACAAGGAAGAGCAATAAGCAGCAGAAGAAGGAGAAAAAGAAAAAGATTGTTAGATCAAAGAAGGACTTCTTCTCTTAAGATGACTTATTTCCCCCACATGTCCATCAATTAGTTCCTCTTTGAATCTATTCAATGCTGAAAATGTTGATGTTAGTGTCAAGTATGGCTACTATGAACAATTTCACCCCCAACAACCCCTCTCGGAAAATATACACTTTCAAATATTTTCCAATGAAGACTATTTCATTGATTTGTCATCAACATTTATTGATTTAAATGTTTTGGTGAAGAAAAAGTCAGATAATACAACTCCAACTGCTGGCGATGGTCTCTCCTAGGAAAACTATATTCTACACAATCTGTTCAAACAAATTAATGTATTTATTAATGGATCATTGGTGAGCACTAGCAATAATTTATTCAACTAGGCAAGCTACATACAATTTATGATGATGACAACAAAGGCATACAAGGAGTTGAGAGGACAATCATTGGGCTATGAATATCGATCAGGTGTTGATACTGACGGCGAGTTGACTACTGCAGTGACCCAGGAGTATCATCTGGTTGGAAAATTAAATCATGAGATATTCAATATATCCCAATTGGTACCCCCCAATGTCAAGACTGACATAAAGTTACAGCTGGCCCCATCAAATTTCATTTTGAGAAAAACACTTCCTACAGCACCCAATGCGAATGTCATTATCACATTGGCAATTCTCCACGTCCGAAAACAACAGGTTATGAGCTCTGTTGCATTGGCAGTGGAAAAACTAAGAGCCAATGGTAACAACATTAAACTTCTTGTCCCCCATACGATCATCAATCAACGTCACATTGCCAACGGCTCTCTTAGCTATAGCGATTCATCATTTATCAATGGAGAAATCCCATCAAAATTGGCTTTGGCCTTTGTGAAGAGTGGCAGTGCCGTGGGATCCTGGACTGAATCCCCCCATGATTTTAATTTTTTTCGTCTATCTAGCCTTGTGTGCAAAGTGAGTGGTATTCCACTGTAAACTCTATCATTTGACAAAATATCCTATAGAACTCTGCACGAGTTGACCATGCGATACCTAGATCATGACTCTCAACTATTTGAAAATGGAATAACCGATTCAATGTTTTAAAAATATCATGGGGTAATTTTTTTGGACTTGTCCGGGACTCAGGATATGAGCATAGTACGAACAGGGAATGTACGTTTAGAGTTTACATTTGCCGATGCTCTGACTGAGAGTAACACGCTAATATCACTGAGTCAATTTGAAACCTATTGGGAAATCACACCCGACGGCAGGGTTCTACTAGACCTAGCACCATAAACACAAACCAAATAATCAATGTATTTAGTATGGATCCATACATGTCCCAGGACAAGTCATATTGTATACCTTCGGACTTCATTAAAAAATTCCAAGTGTTAACAATACCTTAATCATTGTTAATAGCAGTCCATCGACTTTGAAGACAGGCCATTGGCTATGCATCTTTCAAACAGCGAAGAATATTGAAGTTTTTGATCCTCTTGGCCTATCGTATAAATTCTACTCGCCATACATCAGCAACTTTATTGAAAGCAGTGGGAAAACCATTATTCAAAATCAACGAAGAGCACAGGATTTAACGACTAAGACATGTGGCTTTCATGCACTACTCTTTTTCATGTTCAGATGTCTTGGCTATACCTACAATCAGTTTCTCGACATCTACGTTGACTTACCTCGATTGAACGACTTTCTAGTGGAAAATATACTTACAAGCGTATTTAATATTGATTTTAGTGCCCTACGAATAAAATGTTTTAAAAATGTATTTGAAATTGTTTATTAATAAATGATAAAAATTTACATACATGATAAAACGACTTTTCTACTCTTTAGATTTCATCTTCTACTAGGTATAGGTATTTGTCGACAACAACTAGTGCAGGTAGATTATCTGAATTCACAGTGTACTGATCCTGACGTACTGCAATGTCAGGGTCACATTTTCTACAGTAGAGTGTAACTTCACTCTTGTCATATCTCTTTGCATAGTCAATGGTGCTATTCTCATTCATTCTATAGAATTCAAATGTTTCAATTTGCTTA
Organism: Artemia sp. Qi Xiang Cuo; assembly: GCF_049724085.1. Taxonomy (NCBI): domain Eukaryota; kingdom Metazoa; phylum Arthropoda; class Branchiopoda; order Anostraca; family Artemiidae; genus Artemia; species Artemia sp. Qi Xiang Cuo. Next base: position 17,457,331 of record NC_142802.1, on the reverse strand, counting down.
TTTAAAGCAATTTCACAAACAGTGTCCTCAAGTGTCGAATCACATTCCGTCACAGCCAAATAAAAATCAGTGGGCTTATAATCATAACCCCCATTGTCTTCACAATGATGACGTAAAAACCATATTCTTTTGTTGTTCCAACAGTTGAATCGCTGACCCGGTTCCTCCTCTCAGAACAATCTAAAACCACGACGATAAAAATCTCGTAGCAATAAACTAAAATCACGCTTAGGATTCTTTCCAATCATACCGGGATATGTATTCTCCCACTGATTAAATTTATCATAGTGGCAATTGGAACGTAGGTGCCCTCTTGGAGGAGTGTCACACACCTATTCAAGACAGGAATCACAACCCGTAATTTTTACAGCATATGCTCGATACAATTTATACGGGTTGTGTAATCTACACTTTTCTTCATACCCATTAATCATTGTACAATTTTCAAATGATGACCAACTGCCCAGTGTGTACATACATAGCGGACATGTATTGAACATTTTGTTATGTGTTGACACTCTCACTGCCACAATGAAACTGAGCTAGCAACAACAAAAAATTCTGGGGTAGAGAGAGAGAGAGAGAGAGGAGTAAATCCTCCTTGAACACCATCTTTCTCATGAAAAAAGTCCTAAATTTCTAAACTAATGTTTAAAAGCATATCCACAATATCATTTTGCCGTGTCGTGATCAATATATCAATAAATTGTGTAAATGCATTTGGACCACGATGTTGAAGCTTCATACAATAGTCTAATGATGGAGAATCAGTTTTCATTATATCGACAAGCATTCCCCGAGAAAATATCTTCATTTGAATAGACAACTCTAGAAAATCGTCATCTAGAATCATACTTTTTTCCATAAACACAAGATTTCCCATGAGTCGCTCTTTCTCAAATCTATCCATTTTTTAGAGTCCTAACACTCTCACAACCAACTACTGATTAACCAGAATTTTTTTTCTACTCTAAAAAATATACGCTAGTCTACTATAGTAAGAAAAATACCTTTGATTTAGAAACAATTTTATTAAGCATAATTACAACAATAATATTCACTGATGCATTTTGTTCTCATCCATATATTTCGATATGACATCTAATGCTGACCGAATTTTATTTATACGGAGAATATTCACTTTTCCAGCAAAACATAGTTGCTCCTCCTGCTTAAATTTACTTTATGATATCATGTATCTAGCATACATATCGTCCCATTCAAGGCATAGTCTAGAGCCTCCGGTTATTTCCACAGCCACATTTGGTACTCGTATATCATTACTGCTACCGGCTCCATAAGTAATCTCCAATAATGTAAATGCACCACTCATTTTTCTCTAATAATATACTCTCAAATAAACTATTCTCTCTGAATTAAAGTATCCTAATAATATGAACTTTAGCGAAAATCATCCCTTCTATTCATCTCCAATTCATTAATAGAGTTATCGTATATTGGGTAACAATCGATATGTCTAATTGGTTCTTAAGAAATGTGTACGTCAAACAAGACATTATTGTGCACTTCCTCTCAATAACAAAAAAACAGTCTGGTTGTTACCATGCCTTCTTTTTAAAATGTTCACGTGTAAGTGTAGTGTCTCAGGCATGGGTTTTTCATGTTCAGTTCTTGTGTAATTGCATGTGCAGTTCGGATCAGCACCTAGATTACTACAATAAGTAAGGATTTAAAGGCAGCTGAAATTTCATAGGAGGGGGTAAACAGTGAGGGTTTGAACAAACTAGAGTAGAAGAGGAGATCATTGAATTATACTAAATTGTTAGTAGTAGCAGTGATGCACATAATATATGCAGATAGTATTAGGAACCTATTTACACGATATTCAAATTAATATTTTGAATTTAAGGTATAATCAGGTGTTCAGTTTTATTCTGATTCCGGATGAGGGGTTAAAGAGTGAAGGTTTAAACAGGATAGAGTGTAGGGGAGATCAAATAACTTCAGTAAATTGTTAGTATTAATGGTAGTAAGACGTACATGTAACATATGCAGATAGATCAGGAGCCGATTTACACGATATTCAAATTAATATTTTAAATTTAAGATATATATGATGATAACTTTTATTGTGATTCCAGACGAGACAATGCAGCTTTTCCTCACTACTACGGTTTTAGTGCTTGTACTTATAATTAAAATTAAATTAAATTTTAATTATCTTAATAATTAAAAACCAAATTATGAATAAAAAACATAGAGGCTGAAGAATCTATTCAACATAATTACAAGAAACATCATAAAACCTAAAAGGAAATGAATCTGAAAAGGAAGAGAAGGTCAGACCACTTGAAGGCGTAACTGTCTACCCCTTACTCTTACCCCTTACCCCTGTTAGTACCGTTGAGCGGTAAAATTCTCTTTAAATATACAACTTTGTCTAGCCTTTGCCTCTGACTATATCTAAAGCCAACTGTATCATAGGGAACTGTTTCCAAAATTTTGGAACTATTTTCCAATATATTTAAGTTTTCCTGAGAGTTTCATGACATCCACTGTAATCTACTTGCTTCTTGGGGTAGGACCTACCGTTTTCCACCTCACCTGGCATCTAAAATTTATACTTTACGTAGAAATTTGTTGAACCTTACTCCCCTGAAAAAAACCTTCACTGTAAGCTCCTCAAGAAAATAAAAGACCAAGCCCAAAAGGCGCCAAGCTGAATGACTTGTCCGTAAAAGACACAAGTATACAATGGATTTTATCGCTAATAGGGAGATAGGCCTCAACAATTTTTCTTTTGTAAGAAAGGTCTTGAAATTTTTTTCCAAAATTCAGAAATTTTATACTTTTGTTTTGGTGTATCTGGCCATATCTTTAATTGGTCATTTTTAATAAATATTTGTTTAAGGAAAATTCAAAGTCACTGTTTAAAACTGTGTCACCCTAATAATACTTTTTGTCTAATATAACGGAATCAAATTTTTATTAAAAAAAACATTAAAAGGAATATCTTGTATTTTGATTAATTATAAGAAGCGCTTGCACATCTTGCGTATGTTTTTTTATCAAATCAAAATTCGTTTTTTTTATGGTTTCAAAAAAAATTTTGCTAGGAACCCTGAAATTGATCAGTTAACAATTTTTTTTTAACATTTCCAATGGTTAATCAACAGTGAAAGGAATTCAACAATTCCTTTCATGAGCAATCAAACAGTCATGAGCATTTCATGAGCAAACTTTCCCCAGATAAGTTTTTTTCTTTCTCTCGAAAAATGTATTTTTCACATACAAGATGTACAAACAACGATCCGTTTAGGAAGTTACTTTTCAGTAACTTTTTGTTTTGGGGTATATCTACTCCCTAGTGATCTCATGTGGGAGCCCTCGAAAACACTCAGGAGGTAGCAATAATAATACTAAGAATAAGAAGTAATAAAACTGACAAGTAGTATAGCCATATGTAAATGATAGCAATAACAATGATAAATCATAGGCAGCGCAATCGCGCTGCCTAATTAAAGAACGATGTTGTCACAATTTATTATTTATTATGTTTTCCTTAGTTGTCATAGAATCTTCGAGAAGGGCTCATTCGATTTGAAATTAGAGTGGCTTGTACACTTTTTAATAGTCAAAAGTGATTGGAAGGCAACTAACACCCTTTCCACGCCCACAGCCCTCAGGGCAAGGGCTGTAAAATGTACCCTGGGGGCATATAAGGTTTTTATAGAAAAATTTGTCGTAGAAACTTCAAAAAGGGCTCATTTGATTAGAAATTCAAATGGCTAGTGCCTTTTTTAATAGTCAAAAGTGTTTGGAGGGCAACTAACCCCCCTCTCACGCCCACCTTTTCCCCAAAAACATCCAATCAAAATTTGGAGATAGCCATTTTGTTCAATGTAATTGAAAGTTTTGGAAACTAGGTCTTTGAGGATGACCCCCCCCCCCCAGCCACACCACCCACAGCCCTTAGGGCAAGGATTGTAAGTCATGCCCTGGGGGCATATAAGGTTCTTATAGAAAGTGTTGTCGTAGAAACTTCAAAAAGGGCTCATTTGATTGTAAATTGAAATGGCTAGTGCCCTTTATAATAGTCGAAAGTAATTCGTGAGAGGGGGGTTAGTTGCCCTCCAATAACTTTCAACTATTAAAAACGGCACTAGCCTTTTGAATTTCCAATTGAATTGGCCCTTTTTGAAGTTTTGATGACAAAGCTTTCTATAAAAAGCTTATATGCCCCCAGGGCATAACTTACAACCCTTGCCCTGAGCGATCTGGGGGGAGTGTCCTTCTCAAAAACATAATTTATATGTATTCATAATTTATTAATGGTGGGTGTGGAAGGGTTGTTAGCTGCCTTTCAATTATTTTTGACCCTTAAAAAGGGCACTAGAACTCTTGATTTCCAATAAATAATAAAGTATTGGAGCCGTATGGCATTTACTATAGGCAACGCTGTAACGTTGCCTCTGATTTTTTTCCTTCAGAGGCCCTTCACTTTCCCCCAAACCCATCCATAGCAAATTTTGACATAACCTGTTTTTTAAAAACTGTTCAAAATTTAGATAACAAAAACTCCGGTGTCAAAAAACCCCCCAGGGTTTTGGGGGTAGGCGTTGTAAGTGTTGTCCTGGGGGCCTATATGGCCAGCGGCAATGCTATAGCGTTGCCTATAGTAAAGGCCATACGGCTCCAATGTTTTATTGTTATTATTCTTTTTCCAGAGGCACTTCGTATAGAAGGGGTCGTCGTATAAACTTTAAAGAGGGCTCATTCGATTGGAAGTCGAGATTTCTAATGCCCTTTTTAAGGGTAAAAAATGAATGGAAGGCAACTAGTACCCCTTCCATGCCCACCATTTCCCCAGACACATCCAATCAAAATTTTGAGATAGCTAATTTGTTCTATGTAGTTGATTTCCAAATAGAAGATATGATTTTAAGGAGGACAAACCCCCCAGATTCCTCAGGGCAAGGGTTCTAAGTTGTGCCCTAGGGATATATAAGGTTTATATAGAAAGCTTTATCTTAGAAACTTCAAAAAGGTCTTATTCGATCGGAAATTCAAAGGGCTAGTGTCGTTTTTTATAGTTGAAAGTGATTGGAGGCCAAGTAACCTCCCTCTCACTCCCACCTTTTCCCCAAATACATCCAATAAAAATTTTGAGATAGCCATTTAGTTTAAAGCTGTTGAAAATTCTTGAAATTCGGTCTTTGAGGATGACAACCCCCACCCCCTACAGCCCTCAGGGTAAGGGTTGTAAGTTATGCCCTGGGGACATATTAAGTTTTTACTGAAAGAATTGTCGCAGAAACTTCAAAAAGGGCTCATTCAATTGGAAATCTAAACGGCTAGTGCCCTTTTTAATAGTCGAAATTGATTGGAAGGCAACTAACACCCCATCCAAGCCCACCATTCCCCAAACACATCCAATAAAAATTCTGAGATAACCATTTCGTTCAACGTAATTGAAGGTTCTGAAAATTATATATCTGAACATGACACTGCCCCCAGAGTCTTCAGGGCAAGGGTTATAACTTATAAACTAAGGGCATATATGGTTATTATGGAGGGAGTACTCGTATAAACTTCAGAGGGATAATTTTATTGGAAATTGAAAGTTCTAGTTCACTTTTTAATCGTCAAAAGATATCGGGGGATAACCAGCCCTCCCCCACGCCCTTTTTTCTCAAATACATCAGATAAAAATTTGAGTTAGCTATTTTGTCAAAAATAGTTGAAAGATCATATAACAAAAACTCTGGTGTCAATACAACCCTCCAACTCCCAGGGACAGGTGTTGTAAGTTATGCCCTAGGGCATATATTGTTCTTATGGAAGGGATGCTCGTATAAACATCAAAGAGTTTATACGATTTAATTATAATTTGAAAGTTCTAGTTCACTTTTTAAGAGTCGAAAGAGATTGAAGGGCACTTAGCCCCCCTCCCCTTCGCACCCTTTTTTCCTCAAACCCGTCCAATAAGAACTTTGAGATGGCCTTTTTTTTAAGTTCAAAGAGCATATAATAAAAAAAAACCGGGATCGACACAGCCCCCTAGGGCCCGAGAGCAGACGTTGTAACTTATTCTCTGAGTAAATATATGGTTCTTATGGAAAGGATGCTCGTACAGACTTCAGAGAGGTTTCAGTTGATTGGAAATTGAAAGTCCTTGTTCATTTTTTGAGAGTCAAAAGAGACTGGAGGGCAACTAGCCCCCCACGCCCCTCTCTTACCAAATGTATCTGATAAAAGTTTTGAGATAGTCATTAAGCTGAAAATTGTTCCAAAGTCAGATAAAAGAAACTGAGGCGTCAACACAACCCCCAGGGCTATGGGGCAGGTGTTGTCAGTTATACCCTGGGTCATATATGGTTCATATCGAATGGATGCTCGTATAAGCTTCAGAAAAGGTTCATTTGATTGAAAATTGAAAGTTAAAAGTGATGCAAGGGCAACTCGCCCCCCCACACCTTATTTTTCCAAACCCTTCCGATGATAATTTGAGAAATATATATTTTGTTAAAAATAGTTCAAAAGTCGGATAAGAAAAACTCCGATGTCAATACAATCCCCCATGGCCCGGGGGAAGGAGTTCTAAGTTGTGCTCTAAATGCATGTATGGTTCTTATGAAAGGGATTCTCGTATAAACTTCATAGAGAGCTCAATTGATTGTAAATTGAAAGTTCTAGTTAGCTTTTAAGAGTCAAGAGATTTAAGGGCATTTAGAGCCCCCCCACGCCTATTTTCCCCCAAACCCATCCGATACAAATTTTTAGATTGCCAGTTTTTTGAAAATTGTTCAAAAATTACATAACAAAAACTAGGCGTTGAAAGTGTTGTCCTGGGGGCGCATTAAGTTTTATGAAAAGGATGCACGCATAAACTTCAAAGAGGGCTCATTTAATTTGAAATTGAAAGTTCTAGTTTACTTTTTAAGAGTCAACAGATATCCGAGGGCAACTAGCCCCCCCAAACACTCTTTTTTCCCCAAGCCAATCCGATAAAATTTTTAAAACAGCCATTTCATTTAAAATGCTTCAAAAGTCATATAAGAAAACTCCTGTGTCAACGCAACCCCCAGGTTCGGAGGCAGGCGTTGTAAGTAATGCTCTGGGGGTATATATAGTTCTTATTGAGTGGATGCTCAAATAAAATTCTGAGAGGGTTCATTTAATTGAAAATGAAAGATCTTGTTCACTTTTTAAGAGTAAAAAGATATCGGAGGGCAACTGCCCCCCCCCCCCATCCACGGCCTAAACGCATCAGATAAAAATTTTGAGACAGAGATTTTTTGTTTAAATAGTTCAAAGTTCAGATAACAAAGACTCCAGTGTCGACACAGCCCCACAAGGCCAGGGGTTAGGTGTTGTAAGTTATGTCCTGGGGAAATATATGATTGTTGTGAAAGGGATGCTCGTATAAATTTCATAGAGGGTTCATTTAATTGGAAATTGAAAGTTGTAATTCAATTTTTAAGAGTCAAAAGTGATCAGAAGGCAGGTTTTCTCCCTCCACACTCCATTTATTTTTTTCAAGAGGCACTTTATATAGATTATATATAAGGGGCGTCATATAAACTTCAAAGGGGGCTCATTCGATTGGAAATCAAGAGTTCTAGTGCCCCTAATACCCATTTTAAGAGTTAAAAATTGATTGGAGGGACACTAGCCCCCCCCCCAAAGCCCTATTTTTCCAAATACATCTGATAAAAAATTTGAGGTAGCCATTTTTTTAAAAATAGTTCATACATCATATAACAAAAACTCCTTTACGTATGGCCATTTCGTTAAAAATGGTTCAAAGGTCAGATAAGAAAAATTTTCAATGCTCTAAGAACTGGAAAAGAAAATATTTGTAACATCATTTGTTTTCAGTTAAGCGCAAATGGCGCAGTAGGCTTTTGGTTTTTATTTACAGTTAAGGAAGGGGGCAGTATTCAAACTCTTTTTTGTAGTTAAACTATATTTGTCTTGGACAACTTTAGAAAGAACTAATAAATTAAACTGAATATTTTATGTAGGCTATACTGATATTAATTGCTGAAATTTCATCAATTCAAAATGTTACTATAATTCTAAAGTTCGTTTTCAATATTAAGTACAAAATAAAATATTTGTAATAAAATTGCTTTTCAGTAAAGCGCCAATGACGCAGTAGGTTTTAGACTTTTACAGTGAGAAAAGGAGGCGATACCAAAACTCTTGTTTGTAGTAATTTTTGTCCGTTTCAAGCTTGATTTGCAAATTCAATTTAAGTTTAACTCATTTTAAGATTTATATATTCATTTACATTAATATCTATTGTATTTTTGTTTGCATTGATTGTTTATTTAATTTCTGTTCGTTTTAAGTTTCATTTATACTTCAATTGAAAAATATTTTTTTGTCTCAAGCTTGATTTTCATATTCAATCTAAGCATTACTTGCTTTAAGATATATTTATTCATTTGTATTATTACTTGTTGTATATTTTTTGCTATGATTGTTTATTTAATTTCTTTTCGTTTTGGGTTTTATTTATTCTTTAATAGTAATTTCTGGTCGTTTTGAGTTTGAATTTTAACAGGTATTTGCATCTGCTGAGCTTAAGTTTAAAAGGGCCTTTACTTTTGTTTGAAAAAGTTATTTTTCGGAAAGTTTTATTTAATTAATCTTAAGAAATGATAGTATAATACACATTTATTTTAATTATATTCCTTAAGAAATCATCATAAGTAAAGATTTCCCATACGGGGAATCGAAATTCGGGACAACTGGGCGAGAGCCAGCTGTTCTAACCACTTCTACTATTAGAGACTTGTTAAAAATAAGTTACATATAAGACATGATAAAAAAATGTGATAGGTAAACAAAGAATCTATACAGTTGATCGTATATTCTGTGAGTTAATTAATTTTTTTAAAAAGTTTTATTTATTACATTAAAGAATGAACTGTAGCCCATAGTAACTGAAGTATTTATTACATTAAAGAACGACCTGTAGCTCTTAGTAACTGAAGTATTTAAAGAAATCATTATATAGAGAATCCGAACGGCAGTGGTAGCTAGCAACCTAGCTACCGCTGAAACCCGGATATTTAAAGGAAAAAAAAATTTAGATACTGTTAAGTTCAATACAAAATTATTTTAACAAATGACATCATTGCAATACTGATGGTTAGAGTTCGGTCTGTACTTTGTCACATGCTGTTAGAATTCTTCGTTCTATGAATATTTCTTGGTGTACTGGTTAGCACTTAGGGCTTTGAATCCTACGATCTGAGTTCATATTTCGATAGAGGCTTTTTATAATTATTGAAACTTAATGTAAAACCCGGATAAAACTCTCATAAATTAATTCCTATGGACTAGAGATTGCTCTTTAACATAAAAACTAAGTCCAATGTATACAATGATTTGTTACTCAAATGATCGTCTTTTAATGTAATTTATTATACAGCTCGTACTAACTGCTACTATAACCCAGACTACTGCGGACACCTGGATGTATATCAGTTATAAAGAAACCTGAGTACAAATAGGGAAAATTCTACGGCGTTTTCTTCTTTGAAATAGTAAGAGACGATCCTCAAAGATCCAGGTATCTAACTAAGTCCATAATTTTGTTTTGACATAAACTTCATTAATAAGATATTTTAATATATCCTGCATGGTCTAGCGGCTAGGATAGCTGCATCTCATCCAGTTGGCTCGATTTTGATTACCGGTATGGGAAGTTTTTACTTATGATGATTTCTTAACGAATATGATGAAAATAATCATCTATCTACTGATTCTTTTTATTACTTCAGTTACTATGAGCTACAGTGCGTTCCTTAATGTAAAGTTATTGGCTTGAAAAGGTAGCAAAGTGGCTGCAACGACGATAATCAGCATCGAAAGCATTTTTTTCTGTTTTTTTCTTCGCTGCTAGCGGTGCATTGAAATGTCATAGAGAGCTGTTTAATGGCTATATTTTAATCAGGTTTGTAGAGGTAGTGGCAACCCAGTAAGAGACGATCACGTCCCATACTAAGAAATAAAACAGCTCATAAATCCTAAAAATAGTGTTAGATTGAAACATTAAGTATATTATTAGAACCAACTTATCTTAAACTCCCTATAAAAGAAATAAGGAAGATAACAAAAAGGAAGATCTATTGGTTTGGAAAGTAAGAAAGTCGCTGCAACAAAAATATTCTGCATCGAAATTATCTTTTTCTTTATTTCTTTTCATTTTTACTCCGCAGCTAGCGGTGCACTGGAGCATAATAGAAACCTGTTTAGTAGCTCATTTTAAAGGAAAAATGAATGAAAAGGCTGTATTTAGAAACCTTTCGTGATTAACACAATAATTTTTAAAATGAAATAAATTTTTGTATGAAAAACTGCATTTTTGTATCAAACTGGAGTAACGAATGTTGTTAACATCAACTTGCATCCGCAGATCAAAATATAATTCTATTTTTAACATTATTGTAAAAGGTACTTAGATATAAAATCTTGCATATTTTTATTAAAGTCACTTATGTATTTTGTATAGTTATAAATAAGATTTCATTTTAACGTTATATAGAATGAATCATTTCCAACACTGAAAAAAAGGACGTAAATATAGTTATATAGAATACAGTAATTTTTCTTGGGGTTTTAACGATTTTTTGAATTGAAACTACATCATAGGCAGCGCAATCACGCTGCCTAAGTAGAGAACAATGTTGGCAAAATGTATTATTTATTTTTTGGTTCAAGACCAGGGCACTTCGTATCGAAGGAGTTGTCGTAAAAACTTCGAAAAGGGCTGATTCGATTGGAAATTGGAGCATCTAGTGCCCATTTTAATAGTAGGAAGTGATTGGGAGAGAACTAACACCCATTCTACGCCCACCATTTCCACAAACACATGCAATCAAAATTTTAGGATAGCCATTTTGTTCAGTGTAGCTGATTTCCAGATAAAAAATTATGTTTTTGAGGAGGACACTCCCCCAAAGTCCTCCAAGCAAGGGCTGTAAGCTATACCCTGGGGGAATATAAGAATTTTATAGAAAGCGTTGTCTTAGAAACTTCAAAAAAGACTTGTTCGATTCGAAATTCAAAGGGCTTTTAATAGTCGAAATAACCCTTTACCCTTTTAAAATTATAGCCCTTTTCCCTTTTTAATAGTCAAAAGTGACTGGAGAGCAACAAACCCCCTCTCACGCCCACCTTTTTCCCAAAAACAACCAATCAAAATTTCGCGATAGTCATTTTGTTCAAAGTAGTTGAAAGTTCTGGAAATTAGGTCTTTGAGGATGATAACCCCCTCAGAGCCCACAGGGCAAGGGTTATAAGTTCCTGAGGGCATATAAGGTTCTTATTGAGACCTCGGTCGTAGAAACTTAATAGAAGGGCTCATTCCTTTGGAAATTGAAATGGCTAGTGACCTTTTTAATAGTCGAAAGTAATTGGAGGGCAGCTAACCCCCCTCTTACGCCCACCATTTTCATAAACATATACAATCAAAATTTTGAGATAGTCATTTTTTTCAGCGTAGTTGAAAGTTCTGGAATTTATGTCTTTGAGGATGACAACCCCCCCCCGAGCCCTCAGGGCAAGGGTTATAAGTTATGCCCTGTGCGCATATAAGGTTTTCATAAAAAGCGTTGTCGTAGAAACTTCAAAAGGGGCTCATTCGATTGAAAATTGAAATGACTAGCGCCCTTTTAAATAGTCGAAAGTGATTGAAAAGCAACTAACACCCCTTCCACGCCCACCATTTATACAAACACATCCAATCCAAATTTTGAGATAGCCTTTTTGTTCAACGTAGTTAAAAATTATGAAACTAGGTCTTTGAGAATGATAACCAAATTGGAGCCCTCAGGGCAAGGGTTATAAATTATACCCTGAGGGCATATAAGGTTATTATTAAAAGCTTTGTCGTAGAAACTTAATAAAAGGACTCTGTTCGTAGTGCTAGCTAACGCTGGCACCACTTATTGGGGTGTAAGTACGGGTGTCGCCACTTATTGATGCAAAAATGGCGCAAAAAGGTTGCTATGCCACTTACTCGAAGGGGAGAACCCCTTTTTGGCCAAAATATTAGTGAGATTCCCGCTCTTATCCCAACGGTTCTGCAAATATCGGGTTTGGTACTACCCTATTTACAGTATAACCTGTCTCAGGGTCTGGTAACGGGATCGAGTGGACAAATGGCCACTTTCTAAAGCCAAATGTGCCCGCCTTGGGTTACGGCTAGAAAATCTCTTAACCCTCTCCTTGGAGGTAACAAACCTCCCTGTCAATGTAATAATGACGGTAACTCTTAGCTCTATTCCTACCCTGCCTGGGTTACGGAAAATAGTACACAGTTTGTAGAAAATACCTTACTTGTATTCTTCCAAAAGGATCACAAATAACAATAGAAATATCCTTCCCCAAACGGGGTCAAAACGCAGAGTCTTTCCCCAAGCGGGGTCAAAACATATAGACTCCTTTCCAAAACGGGGTCAGAACATAGACTATTTCCCCAAACAGGGTCAAAACATAGACTAAAACATAATAATAATTTTTACAGCACTGTTCGTATGGGTGGACCTCCACTTGGCCCAGCCAATCAGCTACATCCCCTTTCAAAACCCAATTCAACTTCTTAGATCTATTTTTCAATAACTCCCAAACCAGGAAGTATAAAAATAAACTTGACTCAAAGCTTCCCTATTGCAAAACTATTATCGCTTAGTAACGGGAATTTAACCTGTCTTTTGAAATTATACTATAAGCAAATGTAATTAAAAAAAAGAAAACAGGTCATTTATCTGAAAGGAAAAGAAACAGTGGTGGAACCCCAACACCTCCCCCCCCCCAAGATAAATGACCGCCCACGCGCTACCTTGTCCACCCTTACAAACATAAACACTTAACTTCAACTTTACAAAATCCATTTGCCTTCTCTCTTCCACCAGTGTCTGTGCTGCTACTTCCACCGCATGGTCCTGGAACGGTCGTTCTGGACACTTTTCTACTTTAGGAACACCATGGTCTACATCGTATAGGATACACATTTGGTTTTGAAAATTGAAGTTCCCAAGATTCGTAGAAATCCATTGTGCACAGCACAATCAAAAACAAAAATTTTCTTGCTAACACGAATTTACATTTGAGAGGAGCAGAGAATCAGTTTTTGGCACATATGATGATGCCAGCCATCATGAAAAATTGGCTGCACTAGCCTTTTAATTTCCATCTGTGGAAACAACCCCACATCTCAATCGAAAGGTATATTGCCTCTTGGCATAATTTCAAATAACCTAAGGCCGAAAATGCACAGGCCTATGACAACGATAAGGGTACTGGGAATGAAGTAAAATTCTGAGCAAACCATGAATCCTCTTTTTTCTGGGTTCCCTCCCCTGGGATAATCAAATCAAGAATATGCGTTGATGCTAATTGAAAATAAAATTTGGGTACATCTCCCACTGAATACAATTTGCCGGAAATAATTATCGATTCCCATGAAGAATAACAGCTATAAATAGGGTTACTGGACAAAGGTTTGCGTGAAGTATGAAGTGACTGGGAGAGAGTATCCCCCAAGGAATCCAGATCAGAAAGGCAAAGTCTCGGTAAAGGGATCACAACTTGTCCATCAGTTGTGCATTGAGGAAAAGGGCTATCTTTCGCGACTTCCCGCAGGGGATCTTCCCCAAGGGATTTCTCCCCCTCATAAAGGAAAAAACCCTGTTTAGAGTTGATCAGACCAATATCAGATTCCTTCCCCAATCTTTCCAATCCGACTCGACATTCCATATTTCCCAACTTTCCCCCACCCCGTAGTAGGTCATTCATCTCTCTTTTGTAACCATCTTGTTTTATTCCCCATGGGTCTTTGACCTCTTTTTCCCCCTTATTATCTATGTTTTCAAGGCACAGCCCATCCAACATTTTTTTTATTTTTCGCCAATGCAGGCTGAATCTCCAAATGTTGTCTCTTTTCTACACTCCTCTTTTCATCTCTACTTTTCTCAATTCTGTCTTTCGCGCAAAATAATAAATCACCGTTATATCTAATTTGGACTCCAGTGTCCACTATCTTTGACTGCATTACTTTATTGTAGCTCCTTTTAATATCTCTTTTCTCTCTTTTAGTCCTATCATGGTTCTTTAGACCTATCATGGTTCTTTTAAACTCTTGGTGATGTCTTTCTTCTTTCTCTCTAGCTATTTTATCATTCTCCTTTTTTCGTTCTCTGGCTATTCTATCAGCCTCTTCCTTTCTTTCTCTGGCTTTTCTATCAGCCTATTACTTTTGTTCTCTATATACCCTCTCCTTCTCTCTTTCTTGTCTATCATTCTCTCTTTCTTGTCTATCTTTATCACTTTTTCGTCTATCTTTCTCACTTTCCCGTCTATCTTTTTCAGTTTTGTCCATACGGGCCTGATGAAGTATTTCATTTGCTTGACTATCTTTTTCTATTTTGTCCATACGGGCCTGATGAAGTACTTCATAGGCTTGACTGTCTTTTTCAATTTGATATATCTCATCCTGTAATTTTTTCATATATTCTCGGTGCTCTCTCTCAAAGGCCTCCATACTAGCCTTTCTTTCTATTTTACTACTTTTTCTATGGGCTTCACTGCCCCTTCTCGGTCTGGAGTTAATCTCATCTCTGTCTGACATAATTTCAGAATTTCGTTAACTGAAATTACCTCTTCAGTCTAAATGAAAATTCTTTTATCCTTATCTTCCGGTCTCTCGCGAAAAATCGTTTTGACACGCAGCAATTTTAGCCTTATATTTTTGAATCCTAATTAGTTGCGTGATATATTGATTCGTAAATTTTTCAATTATGATCTCACAAGGCATAGCCCATAATAGATCTTCATAATTGTATTAATTGATTCAGTATTTCTTTTTTTCTCTTTATATATAACCACAATAGGCTACTATCACTATGTAGGCTAACTCGACTAGTTTCTTCGAAAACGTAGAATTCTTTTATTATCAGCGCTGTTAATAAATCCTGTTCTTGCTGCCACCACTGTTCGTGGTGCTAGCTACCGCTGCCACCAATGTCCGTGTTTACTTATGCCGCTGCCGCCAATGTTCGTAGTGCTAGTTACCGCTGGCACCACTTATTGGGGTGTAAGTACGGGTGTCGCCACTTATTGATGCAAAAATGGCGCAAAAAAGGTTGCTATGCCACTTACTCGAAGGGGAGAACCCCTTGTTGGCCCAAATATTAGTGAGATTCCCGTTCTTATCCCAACGGTTCTGCAAATATTAGGTTTGGTACTACCCTATTCGCATTATACCTTGTCCCAGGGTATGATAACGTGATCGAGTGGACAAATAGCCACTTTCTAAAGCCAAGTGTACCCGCCTTGGGTTACGGCTAGAAAATCTCTTAACTCTCTCCTTGGAGGCAACAAACCTCCCTGTCAATATAATAATGAAGTTAACTCGTAGCTCTATTCCTACCCTGCCTGGGTTACGGAAAATAGTACACAGTTTGTAGAAAATACCTTACTTGTATTCTTCCAAAAGGGTCACAAATAACAATAAAAATATCCTTCCCCAATCGGGGTCAAAACGCAGAGTCTTTCCCTAAACGGGGTCAAAACATAGACTCTTTCCCCAAACGGGGTCAAAACATAGACTAAAACATAATAATAATTTTTACAACACTGTTTGTATGGGTGGACCTCCGCTTGGCCCAGCCAATCAGCTACATCTCCATTCAAAACCCAATTCAACTTCTTAGATTCATTTTTCAATGACTCCCAAACCAGGAAGTATAAAAATAAACTTGACTCAAAGCTTCCCTATTGCAAAACCACTATCGCTTAGTAACGGGAATTTAACCTGTCTTTTGAAATTATACTATAAGCGAATGTAATTAAAAAAAAAGAAAACAGGTCATTTATCTGGAAGGAAAAGAAACAGGGGTGGAACCCCAACAGACTCATTTAATTGGAAATTGAAATGGCTAGTGGCCTTTTTAATAGTCGAAAGTAATTGGAGGGCAGCTAACCCTACTCTCACGTCCACCATTTTCCCAAACACACACAACATATATTTTTAGATAGCCATTTTTTTGAAAGTAGTTGAATTTTCTGGAAATTATGTCTTTGAGGATGACAACCCCCCATAGCCCTATGGGCAAGTGTTGTGAATTATAGCCTCTGGGCTTATGAGGTTCTTATAGAAAGCGTAGTCGTAAAACTTGGGATCATTCAATTGAAAATTGAAAGAACTAGTGCCCTTTTTAATAGTTGAAAGTGATTGGAGGGCAACTAACCCCCTTCTCACGCCCACCATTGGGCAAGGGTTATAAGTTATACCCTGGGGGCATATCAGGTTTTTTATTGAAAGCTTTGTCGTGGGAACTTGAAAAAGGGTGATTTTATTGGAAACTCAAAGGGCTAATACCCTTTTTAATAGTCGAAAGTGAATGGAGAGCAAGTAACCCCCTTCTCACGCCCACCATTTTCCCAAAGACAGTCAATTAAAATTTCGAGGTAGCCATTTTGTTTAACTTAGTTGAAAGTTATGGAAATTAGGATTTTGAGAAATAAAAACCCCCCAAACCCCTCAGGACACGGGTTTTAAGTTATGCCCTGGGGCATGTAAGGTTTGTACAGAAAGTAGTTTCGCAGAGACTTTAAAAATCGCTCATTTGATTGAAAATTAAAAGGGCTAGTGCCCTTTTTAATAATCGAAAGTATTTGGAGGGCAACTAGCCCCCCTCTCATGCTCAGTATTTCCCCAAACACATCATATAAAAATTTTGAGATAGCAATTTTGTTCAATGTAGATGAGAGTTCAGGAAATTAGGTCTTTGAGGATAACTTTCCTCCCAGAGCCTTCAGGACTAAGGTAGTAAGTTATGCCCTGTGGGCATATAAGGTTTTTTCTTATAGAAAATATTGTCATAAAAACTTCAAAAAGTCTCATTCAATTGGAAATTAAAAGGGCTAGTGCCCTTTTAAATAGGCTAGTCGAAACTGATTGGAGGGCAACTAACCTCCCTCTCACGCCCACAGTTTCCTTAAACACATCCAATCAAAATTTTAATATAGCTTTCTTTTCTACGTAGTTGAAAGTTCTGGATATTATGTCTTTTAGGCAGATCAACCCCTCCCCCTCAGGGTGAGGGTTGTAGCTTAAGGGCATATAAGTTTCTTATTGAAAGTTGTCATAGAAACTTCGAAAAATTCGAAGGGTTAGTACTCTTTTTAATAGTCAAAAGTGATTGGAGGAAAACTAAAACTCCTCCCAAGGCCACCATTTCCCGAAAAATATCCAATAAAAATCTTGAGATAGCCATTTTGTTCATTGTAGTTGTAAAGTCCGGGAATTATGTCTTTGTTGATGACACTCCCCCACAGCCAGCAAGGGTTGTAAGTTATACCATGGGGGTATGTAAGGTTTTATAGAAACCGCTGTCGTAGAAAATTCAAAAAGGGCTTATTCGATTGGAAATTGAACGCGCTAGTACCCTATTTCACAGTTAAAAGTGATTGGAGGGCAACTAATGCCCCTTTCAAGCCTACCATTTCCCCAAATACAAGAAATCAAAGTTTTGAGATAGATATTTTGTTCAACGTAGGTGACACTTCTGGAAATTAGGTCTTTGCCAAAGTTGTCGTAAAAACTTCAAAAAGGATTCATTCAAATGGGAACTGAGAGGGCTAGTGCCCTCATGAATAACAAAAAGGATCGGAGCGCGAACATTTCCGATCGACATTTTTATATGGCAATTTTGTTCAACGCAGTAGAAAGGTCTATAAATTATGTCTTTGAGGATGACAACCCTCCCCTCATAGCCCTCATGACAAGGGTCGTAAGTTATGCCTTGGGGCATATAAGGTTTTTATAGAAAGTTTTGTCGTAGATGATTCAAAAAGGGCTTATTCGACAGGAAATGGATAGGACTAGTGGCTTTCTTATTAGTCAAAAGTGATGAAAGGACAAATGTCTCCCTCCACGCCTATCATTTTCCAAAACACTTCAAATCAAAATGTTGACATAGCCATTTTATTAAGCCTATAAGAAAGGTCTGGAAATTTTGTCTTTGAGGATCAAAAATTCCCCCAGCCCTCAGGCCAAGGGCTGTTAGTTGTGCCCTGGGGACATATAGGGTTTTACAGAAAGTGTGGTCATATAAACTTCAAAGGGGGCTCATTTGATTGGTAATCAGACGCTCTAGGGCACTTTTTAAGAGTCAAAGCGATCAGAAGGCAATTACCCTCTCAATCCTACACACGCTTCATGTTGTCCCGAAATGCGTTTAATAGAAATTTTGAGATAGCCATTCTATTCAAATTAGTCTAAATATTATATAACAAGGCTTTTGGGTTTGAAAATAAATCCCAGATATTAGAGGTAAGGGTTGTAAGTTATGCCCAGGGGGTATTAAAGGCTTTTATGGAAGGGATGGTTGTTTAACTTCAAAGGCGGCTGAATCCTACTCCCTGAAAAAGACCGTGTAAATATAAAACAAGCTGAGATTAATCAAAAAAACTTTTTGCACAAGGTAAATTTTTCAAAAAAAAGTAAAGAACTCCATTAGACCCAAAGTGAACAAAGAAAGAATAAATAAATTACCAAGCATACTACTACCCCACATCAGTATCAATAAATAAATGAAACCCAAAACAAACAGAAACTAAGATAAATCACACTTAAAACGATCAAAAATTAATCTCATTAGTGTTTTAAGCCATAGGCATTCTAAAATCCAGGATTTACTTTGCACTTTACTGAAAAAAAATTCTTTTAAATGTTTTCACTTATAACTTTAAGAAAAAAAAATTATGATTTTAAGGAATGAATATCAGCATATCTATATTAAACTGACAATGCACAATTCTTCAGTAAATTCATTTGAATTTTTCAGTAAAGTACAAATTATATTCTGGCTTTTAGAAAGAATAGGGTTTAGAGCCCTAGTTAGATGAATTTATGCTTGTTTTGAGTTTTACTTATTTTAATTTCTCTTTGTTTTGGGTTTCATTTAATTACTGATACTGATTTGTGGTAGTTGTATGCTTTGGTAGATTATTTTATTCTATTTTTTGTTCATTTTTGGTTTCATGGAGTTCTTTACTTTGTTTTGAAAACTTATTTTGTGCGAATTTTTTTTTGATTAATTACATAAGGGATCGGGATACTTCATGATAAATAGAGATTATATAAGTTTTTAAATTAAGGAACGAACTATAGCCCATAGTTCTATATATACAAGTAGTATCTATACTATTGATTCTAAACTTACATGAAAACTTACATTGAATTTCACAAGAAAAGTAGTCTAACCTGTGCATTGACTTACCAAGGACAGTGATATATAGGTCAATTACACATGGAAATGCATAAGAATATGCTCAAAAGTGTAATTGTACATGAAAAAATACATTTAATTTAAAAAAAAAGTAGTCTAACCGGTACATTAAGTTACCAAGGACAGTCATACCTTACCAGGGTGCGGTCATCATGACAACTTGATTGGTAATTTGATTTGAATAAAAGGACTGATTTTCATTGTAATTCATATTAGTAAGATAATTGAATTCAGAGAGAATAGTTTATTTGAGAAGATATTAATAGAGAAAATGAGTGGAGCATTTACACTATTGGAGATTGATGGCGGAGCCGGCAGCAGCAGCAAAGATATACGAGTACCAAATGTGGCTGTGGAAATAACCGGAGGCTGTAGACTATGCCTTGAATGGGACGATATGTATACTAGATACGTGATATCATTAAGCAAATCTAAGTTGGAGGAGCAATTATGTTTTGCTGCGAAACTGAATATCGTGCATATAAATAGACTTCGGGCAGCATTAGATGCGTTAGTGAAATATATTGATGAGAACAAAATGAATCAGTGATTATTATGTTGTCAAAGGTATTTTTCTTTATATAGTAGACTAGCGGATATTTTTTAGAGTAGAAAAAATTCTGGTTAGTCTGAAGTTGGTTGTGAGAGTGTTAGGACTCCATTAGGAAATGGATAGATTTGAGAAAGAGAGAATCATGGGGAGTCTATAGCTTATTGAAAAACGTTTGATTCTAGATGACGATTTTCTAGAGCTGTCTATTCAAAGGAAGATATTTTCTCAGGGAATGCCTGGCGATATAATGAAAACTGATTCTCCGTCATTAGACTACTGCATAAAGCTTTTACATCGTGGTCCAAATGCATTTACACAATTTATTGATATATTGATCACAATACAGCAAAATGATATTTTGGATATGCTTTTAAACACTAGTTTAGAAATTTAGGACTTTATTTCATGAGAAATATGGCGTTCAAGGATGATTTACTCTCTCCATCTCTATCCCAGACAATTTTTTGTTGTTGCTAGCTCCGTTTCATTGTGTCAGTGAGAGCGTCAACACATGACAAAATGTTCCATACATGTCCACTATGTATGTACACACTGGGCAGCTGGTCATCATGTGAGAATTGCAAAATGATTGATGAGTATGATGAAAAGTGTAGATTATGCGACCCATGTAAATTGCATTTAGGATATGCTGTACAAATTAAAGGTTGTGATTCCTGTCTTGAAGAGGTGTTTGACTCTCATCCTAGAGGTCACCTATGCTCCAATTGTCACTATGATAAATGTAATCAGTGGGAGAATACCTATCTAGGTATGATTGGATAGAATCCTAAGCGTGATTTTAGTTTATTGCTACGAGATTGGTATCGTCGTGGTTTTAGATTATTCTGGGAGGTGGAGCCGGGTCAGCGATTCAACTGCTGGAACAACAAAAGAATATGGTTTCTACGTCATCGTTGTGAAGCCCACTGATTTTTATTTGGCTGTGACGGAATGTGATTCGACACTTGAGGACACTGTTTGTGAAATTGCTTCAAATATGGAAATTGAAACATGTGAATTCTATAGAATGAATGAGAATAGTATCATTGACTGTAAAAAGAGATATGACAAGAGTGAAGTTATACTCTACTGTAGAAAATGTGACCCTGACATTGCAGTACATCAGGATCAGTATACTGTGAATTCAGATAATCTACCTGCACTAGTTGTTGTCGACAAATACCTATACCTAGTAGAAGATGAAATCTAAAGAGTAGAAAAGTCGTTTTATCATGTATATTCATTTTTATCATTTAGTAATAAACAAATTCACATACATTTTTTGAAAATTTTATTCGTAGGTCACTAAAATCAATATTAAATACGCTTGTAAGTATATTTTCGACAAGAAAGTCGTTCAATCGAGGTAAGTCAGCGTAGATGTCGAGAAACTGCTTGTAGGTATAGCCACGACATCTGAACATGAAAAATAGTAGTGCATGAAAGCCACATGTCTTAGTCGTTAAATCCTGTACTCTTCGTTGATTTTGAATAATGGTTTTTCCACTGCTTTCAATAAAGTTGCTGATGTAAGGCGTATAGAATTTATACGATAGGCTAAGAGGATAAAAAAATTCAATATTCTTCGCTGTTTGAAAGATGTGTAACCAATGGCCGGTCTTCAAAGTCGATGGACTGCTATTAACAACGATTAAGGTATTGTTAACACTTGGAATTTTTTCAATGAAGTCCGATGGTATATAATGTGACTTGTACTGGGACATGTATGGATCCATACTACATACGTTGATTATTTGGTTTGTGTTCATGGTGCTAGGTCTAGTAAAACACTGCCATCGGGTGTGATTTCCCAATAGGTTTCAAACTGACTCAGTGATATTAGCGTGATACTCTCAGTCAGAGCATCGGCAAATGTACACTCTAAACGTACATTCCCTGTTCGTACTATGCTCATATCCTGAGTCCCCGACAAGTCCAAAACAATTACCCCCTGATATTTTGAAAACATTGAATCGGTTATTCCATTTTCAAATAGTTGAGAGTCATGATTTTGGGATTGCATGGTCAACTCGTACAGAGTTCTATGGGATTTTTTGTCAAATGATAGAGTGTACAGTGGAATACCATTCACTTTGCACACAAGGCTAGATAGACCGAACAAATTAAAACCGCGAGGGGATTCAGTCCAGGATCCAACGGCACTGCCACTCTTCACAAAGGCCAAAGCCAATTTTGATGGGATTTCTCCATTGATAAATGATGAATCGCTATAGCTACGAGAGCCGGTGGCAATATGACGTTGATTAGTGATCGTATGGGGGACAAGAAGTTTAATGTTGTTGCCATTGGCTCTTAGCTTTTCCACTGCCAATACAACAGAGCTCATGACCTTTTGTTTTCGGACGTGGAGAATTGCCGATGTGATAATGACATTGGCATCGGGTGCTGCAGGAAGTGTTTTTCTCAAAATAAAATTCGATGGGGCCAGCTGTAACTTTATGTCAGTCTTGACATTGAGGGGTAACCATTGGGATATATTGAATATCTCATGATTTAATTCTAACCAGATGATACTCCTGGGTCACTGCAGTAGTCATTTCGCCGTCAGTATCAACACTTGATCGATATTCATAGCCCAATGATTGTCCTCTCAACTTCTTGTATGCCTCTGGTGTCATCATCATAAATTGTATGTAGCTTGCATAGTAGGATAAACTATTGCTAGTGCTCACCAATGTTCCATTAATAAATACATTAATTTGTTTGAACAGATTGTGTAGAATACAGTTTTCATAGGAGAGACCATCGGCAACAGTTGGAGTTGTATTATCTGACTTTTTATTCACCGCAACATTTAAATCAATAAATGTTGATGACAAATCAATGAAATAGTCTTCATTGGAAAATATTTGAAAGTGTATATTTTCCGAGAGGGGTTGTTGGGGGTGAAATTGTTCATAGCAGCCATACTTGACACTGACATCAACATTTTCAGCATTGAATAGATTCAATGAGGAACTGATTGATGGATATGCCTCCTTGTGGGGGAGATAAGTCATCTTAAGAGAAGAAATCCTTCTTTGATCTAACAGTCTTTTTCTTTTTGTTCTTCTGCTTATTGACCTTCCTTGTTTTCTTCCTCAAAGTCCTTGTTGATGTCCTTTGCTTCTCGCCTGGGTGAACACTGATGAGTGAATGACGCGCACGCATCCTTTTCAATCCCTCCCCATTATGCCGAGATTTTAATTGCTCACCAACGGCTCTTGCTGAAGATCTAATATTTTCCTTAACACTCTCTTTGAAATTCTTGCCCGACCCCCAGTCCTGTAGTGTTGAGGCAGCAAAATTTGATGCAGCAGGTACAAGATATTTTCTGGCAAGGGGTAGTGCAGAACGAAATAGCCTAGCAAACCAGCTACCAAGACCATAGCCAGACATTGTAGTACACCCCTTGTAGTAGTCCAATCCATTGCCTATTTGACGTGGACTCAGAGCACCAGCATAGCAATCGATATCGAGACAGACAAATAGAATTCTTCTATTGTTCATTTTAGGTGATGGTGCTGTCACACACAATGGGTCGAAAATGACATATAATCACTGCTAAGCCTTTTGTAATTGCTAGAGGATCACCCAATTCACTTCTTAGTGTTAACTGACAGAGTTCCAAATACGAAGTGTTTACAGGAACATACTGAAGATGCTTTATATTATAGTGATGAACAAGTTCATGAGTTGTTTTTTCGTTCAAGAACACGTAGGAGGGGGAAATTTGAATTGCCAACTCTCAATATTTCCACAAAGGATGCATAGAAAAATATGCAAGAGTCCAAGGCGAAACCAGGTGGATAATCAGCAAAAATAAATTGATCCATCCCGTAAACGGTGCCAGCATTTTTCCCATTGATCATATTCTGTTTAAGGCCAAGAGCATCTCACAGATTATAATTGAGAATAATTATTTCAGTGTCAACAGGTGAGGTAATGTCAATCCTATCACGTTCCAATGAATAATTAAAATAGAATGTACCATTCCTACAATATGAGATTTTTCTATTGATTGTACGACACAAATCTGTCATATTATCGTATTCAATATATTTCAATTTGGCATGTGGATATTCACTAGATTTAAGTGCTTCGACCCATTCATAGTCGACAAAGAGTTTCTAATCGAATGGTATAAGTTTTATATCATACACACGATCCTTTCTTAGAATGTCATAGGTATTTTTGAGAATACAGTCGACAAGAGCCACTTCATACGCACCGTCAAAATTGATGACGGGGGAGAGTTTTGTCCAAAAAACACTTGTCGTATTCAAGTCGTTGTAGAGAGGATCGGAAACATTGGACATAAGAGTCACATAGAAATCATTGGGCATTGTCAATATATTCAACACCAATCCAAGAATCAAAATCAGAGTTGTATCCTAGCCACTAAACTAGTAACTATTTCATACCCCTGAGGGTAAGAGTCTTTAATATCTTTTCAATTGAATAGATTTCACTAAAATTTTTGACTTTTTATTGTTCATAGTTATAAAAGCCATAGAAAATCTCTTTATCTTTGGTATCACGCAAATGATAAGTTATGGGTTTAGTTTCTAGGATTTTTTCCACTTTAAAAAGTTCGGCGGACCACAAGTAATTCCCTTTTTCAAAAACATTAGTTGTTCTATTAATTCGAACAGTATCACCAACATTGAATTTATTTTTCTTCTTGACAATCGTTTCATTGGAATATTGTTTAAGAAAAGTATCAATTGTATCATGATAAGAATGATGAACTTCCGTTGGGATTGAGTTAGACAATGATCGATGAGGTCATTTAATATAAATCAACATGATTTTATCTAAATCATGAATAAAAGCCGATGTATAGTTTAATATACAAAATCTTGAAATTAAAATTCAAATAGGTTTTAGCAATCATTCGACTAGTGCAGCCTTTATAGGGCTATGACCATAACAGAGGAGTTTACTATATTTCACTAGGGCTTTTGCAACATGGGGATTAACAAATTCACTACCGCGGTCCGTTTGAATTTTTTTATATGAATTTTGTTCGAGAATACTTTCAATGGCCTGAGTAACTTCAACACCTCTCTTTGATCGCAATGGAATTGCATATGCATAACGACCATAAACACTGATTGCAAGTAGAATGTACTTGTACGGTGTATTGTGACGTCGCTGATTCCCATCTAGAGTTAGGAAGTCTGCTTGCATTATATGCATTTGGAAAAAGGCTTTAGTTTTTTGATATTGATTAGCAAGAAGTCTATGATTTCTATGCAGAATATAACTTGATTAATTTTGTATATAGTACACTTGTACACTTTTAGTGTGAACACCAGTGACTTTGGAAAGAGTGGTGGGTGAACTTAAACTCCCCGCCTCACCAATATTTTCATAAACACCTTTCAGAACTTCAACCATTTTGAACGTAAACACGTAGTGTAACGTCCGCTCCTCTTTGCATACTAGTTGTGGTTGGTGATGGGGGTGATGGTGACATGATACGTTTTCGCTTTTTCCTCTCCACCATTGTCAAGTTTCCACTAGGTTTGCTAGTATTTTCCAAAATTGATTTAAAATCTTCTTATTCTTCTTCATATTTTAATGATGTGGTTGTTGTTGTTGATGATGATGATGCATGTTCATTTAATTTTTTTTAGAATTTTTCTATTGTTAATAAGGCTTTTGGGGAAGTTTAATGTATTTAGAAAGTTGTATTGATGAGCGTCAAATGATAACAGTCATTTACGATTTTTAACCATGGCGTATATTAAATAAAGTAGATTATAGCTCTTGCCCTGAATTATAGTCCCTTTCAAATTGCTCTCAACTTGAATATGATCTTGACCAATTTCCATGAGATAAGTTAGGAGTCGTTTACTTTTTTCACGATATGAGTGGGGCATTAGATTTCCAATTTTCGATACAATCGAATCCAATTCCTCCTTCTTTAGTTGTGTTCCAGCAGCAGAATCCTGAGGAGATGGTTCTTTTTTGTGATCAAAACCAGTAGCCTTTACACGATAGGGCTTATACTTGTCCACTCGGCGAAGTATATGTTGAAGAAAAAGCAGTTTTTTATTATCCTAAATATTCTCGTTGTTAAGGAATTTACTCAGATTGTTCTCAAAGTGCTCCACAGGTTAAAGGCGGAGTTCTACTAGCTGAAGTACGTATTTCTGGGGCATTCTCTAGAGAAAACTATTTAAAGTTCTTATATTTCCTGAGAACCAAATCTTGAAAAACCAACCGGCCACTTGAAAACGTCTCGTACTTTCTTTCCTATTTACTATCTTCTTAGAAGCCAATGTGAGCACAATAAAACAATGTTGCTTTGCCCTCTGCTTAACTTCTTCTGGCAGTTGAACAGTGCCCACGTTCAAATTTACACAAAATTAAGATATTAAATTAATGAAATCATTGTCAGCACTAAGTTTGAGTATGGTTTTTCTAAGCGGGAAGTTTGAAGTACTTAGAACTTGAAATAAATAAATATTTTCATGTAATTTCTTCAGTGTCATGATGGCAACTAATAGGTCTTTTTAGTGTTCACGGGGAGATATACTGTAATTTCATTGTCAAAAATATCTGTGACCACACGCAGATCCTCGGTTGTATTTTGATTAGGATGCAATAATATAGAGCCATTAGGTTTATTAGTTACCTGCGTGTATTCTGAAAGGAGATATTTAGGAGAGTTGGGTTTGAATATTCTATTGAGAGTTGTTAGCGAGCGAGAATCTCGAACAATTCTTCTGATGATACTTTATATGCAATTCAATGCTTGTGTTCACATACATTTGCTCTGATGAAAGAGATTGTGGAGAACCAGAGTAATGGAAATCTGTTCATGATGAGAGTGAACAGTGAACAGTTGTAGCATTTTCTGGGACCATTGTTCAATAGATTCAGCCAGATCGTCAATAATCAGCCAAGAGTTTGGTTCAATAATGCTGAAAACATCAAGTCCCTGTATGAATTGTATCTGCACCAATCCCTTCGTGCTAACTGCTTTTATTTTATGGTATAACTCCTGTCAAATACTATAACAAAAGTAGATTTTTTCGGCTTTTCCACAAACATTTTATCGCAATTTTTAATTATTTTAGTTGAGTGTTGTTTTGCCTGACATTGACGGTCCACACAGAAACGATTTGAATGGTGTTTTAAATTGATACATGCTCTCTTCAACAGTTCACCTAGACAACTAACTGTAGACTATGGCTGTCTAATGACTAAGTAATTTCCCTATTACTACTCCGTTCAAGAAGAAGACGAATAAAGAATCATATTTTCTTTTATTATACGAATAAAAGTAACAACACTTAAAAAATACTATATTGAAAAAAGTACATTAAACATGAAAAAATACACTTTTTTAATTTATTTATAATAAAAAAAATACAACATTTACATAGGCACTAGAAAAAATAATTTACTAAATACACTTTTTTTTCTTTTATTTATATAAAACAAAGTTTATTAGAATAGGCACACACTTATAATAATATCACTTTTATTTACACCATTTCAAATGGGGTCCCCCCCCGGGCGGCAGCTGCGGCGGCCGTGGGGCCCGCTGTTGCGGGCCGGGAAGCGCCGCGGGAAGCGCCGCGGGGGCTGGTAAGTTGGGGCCTGCTGCGGCGGGCCGGGGTCGGGGCATTAAATAGTGGAAATTACTCTGCCTTGCACACACACACACACACACACACACACACACACACACGCATTGAAAATTGTTTGTGATAAAGAAAAAAAGATTTTAAAAACACCCATTACCCAAAAAACCCTCCCACCCAATTTAT
Source organism: Artemia sp. Qi Xiang Cuo (assembly GCF_049724085.1). Classification (NCBI taxonomy): domain Eukaryota; kingdom Metazoa; phylum Arthropoda; class Branchiopoda; order Anostraca; family Artemiidae; genus Artemia; species Artemia sp. Qi Xiang Cuo. The sequence continues at coordinate 17,429,717 of NC_142802.1, read as the reverse complement.
ACTTTTTTTACATGAATTTAAGTAAATTTTTTTAGACCGAGTTGTTTTCTGTATTCTATACATTCAACTCAGTCTGAAATTAAATAATGACCGTGTGGTAGTACCTTCACACCATCCTCAAGTACATAGACTTTGTCCGATATGGCCGACATGGCCCTTTCTCAACTCTAACTGTGTAGTTTTTAAATTGTAAAGAGCGAATCGCCATGACTTTCACTCTTGGTACTAAACTACGTTCCACACAGTTTCTATACACACTCATGTCGAAATTATTTCTTACAAAGTGTGTAGGTACTCCCTTGCAAACTTGTTTGATATCCTTGTTGTGCGTTTCCACACAGTATACCTTCGGCCCAGGAAACACACCACTGGATATCAGATCGCTACCCGTTTCAGATTTTAGCATTAACAATTGATTTGGGGCCTGGCGTTTCACTAGCTCTGGATAGCGTTAGTCATCCCAATTAGTGTAGTCCGTTCGTGAGCTAATGTACTCGCCATTTTCCAAATCATTCAATAGATTTTCAGTTTTGACTTTTAACAGGAGTGAATCAGTGTCCCCGTAATACACTTGAACTTGTCCCTCAATCGGCCACTGTACCTTGCATACATTATAATAAAATGACAACATGAGGTTCTTGGATATTTCAGTTATTGCACACCTGCCTGCAATATTCTTATTTAAAACAATGTTTCTTTTCTTACGGTGTAGGAGCACCATATCAGAGTGTATGATTGTGAACGATGTGAAGTTTGGATCCGTAATGAATCGAACACAATCTTTGGAATTGGTTACAATGTGACATCGACTTCTCTTTCGTACACTCTCGCCCATTATACCAAAGGCTGAGTTCAAAATGAGTTAATAGACTTCTATTTCAACTTTCATTTTTGCTTGTGAAAACTTAATGACAATGTTGTCAACAAGCGTTTTCATGTAAGTCTTTTGATCAAATTGGAGTGCTCTATGAATCTTTGTGACTTTGAAGCCATTGGACACCATCCATTTCAATAGCACGTGATGAACAACGATATTCTGTTTCGGGTTGAGGTCGGCAATTAGTTTTTGTTTTGAAAGCATCCTGTGCATACTCCCATCACCTGCTAAAGATAAATTGTAGGGGCTCAGAGAGTCCCTAACCACCGGTCTATTTATGCACGGAAAAACAAAGTCTTTTACCGAGTCATGGATTTCCTTGAGTATTTCACCGTCAATTTAAAAAAAACATCATTGTGCCCCATTCTCCTCAACACTAGCAATGTCGGGGAAATTCGAAGCACATGGATTGTTAAGCTATTTATAATTGCCACACGGCAAACAGTAGTGAGACATTGCCGATGGGTAAAGAGAATTCATACCCAAAAAAACTGCGTCCGACTTTTCATCGGTGTGCTGTCCAGTCGGATCAGTTTTCATGATACGATCCTCGTGAAAAACATACCCACCCCTCAGTGATCTCTCTGCAAACAGATGCTGATCCAGATCGGTGATCAGTCCTATTTCTTCTTTTCTGATTTGAAGTATCAAGTCCATCACTAAATTAAGAGTGGAAAAATAATACCCTAAATCCAACCTAAATTCCCCATAGATTTTATCCGTATTTTTGCACACAATGTCCAGAAGAGTGAGTACGTCACTAGCCAAGTATAGTTTACAATAATCCAACCCATTTTTAAATCCGCCCTTTACACAAACCCTCTTAGCAAATTCGTAGTCGCTAGTGGCGCACTCACTCTCAGTAAGAGAATTGTAAAAAGCTTCAACGGGCGGTAGTGACACCTGATCTAGCCTCGAGCCAGAGTTGTAATAATAATATGGATATATACCCTTACACGCTAATAAATAATAAATTTCATCATCGGGGAAGCGCTGTTTTAGGAGGGGGAAGCAATCAAAACTGTCACTTTTCTGCACCTGACTCACTTGACTTAAAGATTTGGGGAAGAAGCTGAAAGAGTCTATAAAACGGTCTATAAGGTCTATAACGTCTCCCCCCATCCCCTTGCAAACCCAACACATTTTACGATTTTTAATGGCCAATCTGTCACCTGGTGATAGGAGCATAGGATAGTTTGTATAAAGAAGGCGCAAAATTGCACCGTTCGCTGTTTTGATTAGACTGACCAATGTCGAGCACATGCAGTCTTCACCGTCACTCAAAATCTCAACTACATCCAGCAATTTCATGGTATTATTGAAATCTCGTTGCGCGTGAGCGTAAGAGACCCCTATGGCCTCATGTATTTTAACACGATTTGAATTTGACGGATCGTACACGTCTGTGTATTTCGATTCGCAGTCTAAAGCGATCTTATTGCTCTGCAGGAGCGTGTTTTAGAAATTTTTAAAACGTAAGATCGCTCTATCCCTGCTCTATCCGAGCCACTACCCCCCTCGTTATAATTTTCCCACTTACTTTGAATACAATTAGCCCAATTTATAAAAACCTCCTCAGAATTTGATAAATGCTGGCGAATTGCCAACCTCTCTGTGTGCAAGTATTTCGAATACACTTCGCCCGCATTTTCATTTAAAAATTTGCTTTAGTGCTACTGACGCTTTTAAACTGACCCCCCCCCACACCCCCATCGGTTGTTCAAGAATTGCTCGAATCTTAGTAGTATATAAATGTGTAATGGCCGAGGGATCTGTTATTATATCCCCCCACACTAGAGAGTTAAAGGGGTCACCGAAATTGGCGCTGTAGACCTTTGTGTGGTGCAACGCAGAGTTGGAAAGAAAAAAATCTGGAAGAGGGGATACTTGTGTTGTTGCTATATCGTTACTACCACTACTACTAGATGTAACATTAAGCGGAAGGGTGGGGGGTGACATAGAATCGTCAATAGCACCACCCCCAGTCTGTTCAATTACATTGGATGGAGATGGCAGGAAGTCCCCTAGGCTAGTTAGCATGTCTTCCAGGGTGTTTGGGGATAGGTGATCAAACCAGCCTGTATTTTCCTGTGATGGAATTTCTATATGAGGACCCGGTTCAGATGCACTACTAACATCACCTAAATGCTCTCGCATAAATCTATGTGTCCATTCCGGGTCCTCCATCATGTCAATGTCACAAGTTAAATCGTCTAGGCTGGCCATGTCCCCAAAACAATCATTAAGAAAACCCCTATGCCACTCCATATTGTCTAGAACTAATGTAGGTTCATCTCTGAATTCCAATGGTGGTGCTAGAATTGGTTCAGGTCCAGTAAATGCTGATGTTTCATGACCCAATGGCGCTGCTATTTAATTAATCTATAGAAAAAAGGGCTTATTTTTATGTGAAATAACTATTATTTTTGTAAAGTTAATAAACTATGTCAATTTTTCATAGTCATTGTCCCACCACCTGAACAATTAAAAGAAACAAAGTTACATTGGGATATGTCTTTCATAATGACAACAGAAAAGTCGTGTCAAATGAAGAGGTTTTTTTTTCATGCATAGTATTAAAAATATATTTGGTTTAGTCAGGAAAATGAAGCCTTATTCTTACAGGTTAAGTTATAACAAGAGAATGATGTAAAAAACTAATGGTTTTATTCAAAAATATATACTGTTCAGAATGAAAATGTAAAATAGGGATCCAACTCTAGTGCTTGCCCCTCCTGATTGTAAGTGTCAATAAAACTCGTCCATCATTCAACCGAGGTGGTATGTTCTATGAAACATTGCTCTTCAGGATCGGTTCATGAACATGCACCCCATACATTGGATGCTGGTCCATTGGATGCCCCATCCTCATCCCATTCCTCCACACTCTTTTCGTTCTTTTTTTCTACAATAATTAACCCCCTTGAGAAAATGCATATACACTTATAAGTGGCTGATTCGAAATTATTATTATTATTATTCCTCGAGTAAGCAATATCCTATTCGTTGAGTTTGCATTAATTTTGACTATTTACCTCATATATTGTTTATTCAGAAGTAGGTAGCTTATAGGCGTATATACCTAAATTTCAGTCATCTTAATATATATATATATATATATATATATATATATATATATATATATATATATATATATATATATATATATATATATATATATATATAAAAAAAAGAACGGCACTTCAAAGTGTTATTATTAAGAGTTAAAGGAAGAATTGCTGAATGCTATAACATAAAAATATAAATGGGGGTATATTTAATAAACTATTATTATTAAAGTCTCAGAATATTTATCTTCGTGAATGACAAATAACAATTTTCCTTAAATTAGAATGTTAGATATCTCATACATACAAGAAACTGACGGGGTTTTATACATAAATTTGTCACACCCAGAAGGGAGCCGCATCTCATTATCCCAAAGAGACATGCTAATCCGGTTTTATCGCGTCGCATATTTTTACAAGTCAATTGCGAAAGAACCTTATTCACCTCAAGCATAGAAGGAATCAATTTAATAAAGTATTATAATATTTTCAAAATATCTATTCGCACTTACGTCAAAAATCACAAGTAGGTCACTAGAATCCTCCTTTCCTTCGGAATGGGGAGCGTGGCGAATTACACTTGGCCTGATCGAATTTAATGGTTTGATCAGCCCTGTCTCGACGTTGTCCTGGGGTCCATCCAACTTTGTACGCTTTTGTTGTGATGGTTGATCAACAACATCCTAAAATAAAAATAAAAATTATGTTCAGTTTTCCAACTATTTAGCTTACGAGAGGGCCTTGCCCCTTCAATTCCATAGTACCAAACCCCCAAAACTTGAAAAAATGGCACAATTTAATTACCTACTTCAATTCTTACTTATTCAGAATATTAATGGGGCACTAGCCCATTTAATTCCACAGTTTCAAACCCCCTAAACTTGAAAAAATGGCACAATTTATTTAGCTACTTCAATTCTTACTTATTCAGAATATTAATGGGGGCACTGGCCCATTCAATTCCACAGTACCAAACACCAAAACTTGACAATTACAGATCTTTTTCAATTTTATATGCCACGCTTTTAAAACCTATATACCTAAATTGTGAAATATTTAAAATCACAGAAAAAGGAAGAAGAAGACCCCTAGACGTAGCCTAAACCAAAAAATTATTAAGTATATGAAGGGGTTTGCTCTCTAGTCATCAGCTCACCCTTTACGCTAAAGTTTTTTTTAGCACTTTCAAAAGAGGTATCTATTCTAATTAACGGCCTTTGTGATTAACGGGTCTTTTTTAAAGAGTCGGAACAAATTTCGAACTTTAGCGTAAAGAGCGAGGTATTGACTAGGGGTAAAATCCTTAATACACATGATAAAAACATATAAATATAGAAGTCCGTTACGTAAGTTAATTCGTAAGTTACGTCATAATTCAATTTTGAGAAAGCCATTTAGCCAAAACAATAAAATTAATAAGCAAATTTCATTCTAATTATTCATGTACGGCGAGCCAGAATCAAAGCTGCATTAATTAAACAACGTACAGAAATTAAATTAAAAAAAACAAGTTTTTTTAACTGAAAGTATGAAGCGACATTAAAACTTAAAACGAACTGAAATTATTCCGTATATGAAAGGGGTTGTCCCCTCCTCAACGCCTCGCTCTTAACACTAAAAATTGACTCTGTCACACAACTTTATTTTCTAAGATTATAAAAAGAAACTTTAGCGTAAAAAGCGAGGCGTTGAGGAGGGGACAGCCCCTTTCATATACGGAATAATTTCTGTTCGTTTTAATGTCGTCCCTTACTTTCAGTTAAAAAAAAACTTGCTTTTTTTAAATTTAATCAAGTTCTAACGCTTTTAAAACTTATATACCTAAATTACAATATACTTAAAATCATAGAAAAAGGGCGAGGAAGAGCCCTAGACGTAACCTAAACCAAATATATTTTTAATATGTTTTTTTTAAAGGAAATTCTTCCTTAACTTAATGACGAGACAAAAATAGATTTCTTTTTATTATAATATAAGAAAATTTACTCACCAGAACTCGCTTAGAACATTCCATATCTCTACCAATGTAAATGATCGTTACATATATATATATATATATATATATTGATAGAATGAATGAACTATTCAAACTGTAGAAAATTCCAATTTGAAACTCGATTTTATAGTAAAAAAAACTGAATATATTAACACATACCCCAGACGCACCGGTTTTTTGACACGGATAATGAACTTACCATAAAAGGCAAGTAGGCAATATATATACTTTGAAGTAGAAATCTGGCTTACATGAATGAGGACTCGGAAACTTGTCCCTCATCGCATATTATGCAATCAGTGGTGAAACCAATATATCACTGTCCTTGGTAAGTCAATGCACAGGTTAAACCACATTTTTGTGAAATTCAATGTAAGTTTTCATGTAAGTTTAGAATCAATTACACTTTTGAGCATATTCTTATGCAATCCCATGTGTAATTGACCTATATATCACTGTCCTTGGTAAGTCAATACACAGGTTAGACTACTTTTTTGTGAAATTCAATGTAAGTTTTCATGTAAGTTTAGAATCAATAGTATAGATACTACTACTTATACAATTTACTACTGTATAAAATTTACATGAAAGATTTGGTATCTTTCATTATCAATGGAGATTATGTAAGCTTTAATGCTATCATGGTTGTAGAGATGGCTGATATCTAGTAACGAACAAACCACGGCATTTAGTAGTAATTAAATGTTAATATAATGCTTCTATCTTTTGAAAAGTCGCTTTTCTGGGGTAGGGGGCTAAATTTGATTTATTTAGCTGCCTGATTCTCTGATGTTTGTCTCTTACTATTTCAACTAGGAAAAAGCCAAAAGGCTTTTCCCTGTTTCTGATTACCTATAAAACTGAACATGTGAAAATTTAAATATTTTACGTTTAGTTAGCATGAATACCGTAAAAAGTAAAGCCAAAATTATTATGTTATTTAAAATCAAGAACCCTATTTATAGTAAAGAACGAACCCTAGCCCATAGTTACTGAAATATTAAATTGAATCATCGGGGTTGCAGCGGTAGCTCTAGCCTTTTAAGAGGCGAACACGTTGCCTTAGTAACAAAAAATATCCGAAACCTCTAAAAATGGTGCCAGACCAAAACCTAGCAATTAAGACTAATTTAGATAATAGTAATAATATAATAGTAATAATAGTAATAGTAATAATAGAAATAATCCCTGAATAAGGTAGAAATGGTAATCTTTTCTCTCTTGACAGATTTTTAAAAACACACTTACTAATTTTTGCTTAATTTTTGCTCGTCCCTTACTATGTTGCAGATACCAAATGCAACAACGGTTGCTGGCCCCACAATCTCTGCTTTGGCCAATCAAAATATAATAGCCAAATAATATCTTGTTCTTTTCATAACTATTTTAAGATTATCCTTCAAGAAAAACACCTGTTCCATATTAATATAAAAACTACAGCTATCTCTACGACTATGATACAGATGAAACTTATATAATCTACATTTATAGAGAACTTGATAGTTGTTTAGTATAAAACATATGACGAAATGCCATAATATTACAATTACTATGGATTATGGTTCATTTTTACTGTAGCCAAATCAATGTTCTTTAAAATGAGCCATTAAACAACTCTCTACGATGTTCCAGTACCATGCTATCGGAGGAAAAAAATGCCGTATATGCAAAATATCGTGGTAGCACCCACTTTTCTTGATTTTCAAGCCAAATATATTTCCCTTAGTTGTTCATGCCAAGGGACTGTAAGTTTTCTAATTGATTGTTTTGGACGAGGTGGTTCTAATAGTGTACTTCTTGTTTTGATTGACTCTATTCTTAGGAGTTATGGGCTATTATATTTCTTAGTATTGGAAGTGATCATCACTTACTAGGTTGCTAGCTACCGCTGCATCCCAAATATTCTTGATTTGCAAGGCCAATGTATTTTCCTTTTTTTAAGCCAATGGATGGTAAGCTTCCTGTATAAGGGTTTCGCACAAGGCGGTTATAACAGTGTACTTCTTATTTTGCTATGTGTCTATTTTTAGGAGTTATCGACTATTGTAGTTTTTACCAAGGGACCTGGTCGTTTCTTACTAGGTTGTTAGCTTCTGCTGCAACCGAGATTTAATATAAAATTACAGACATGAAAAAACCTATGGCTTTTTCTTATTTGGAATAGTAAGAGACGAACTTTAGAGAATCAGACAGCTAACTAAGTCCAATATGTGCTCTGATGTGTTCTTTGCTAGGTTTCAACTATCTCTACCGCCATGATACCGATGAAACTTACATAATCCCTATTTATGATTATTGATCCCATATATAACATACCTTAGAGAAGCAGCTTTCAAAAGCTATTTTCTTCAAGTTATTTTGAAACAATAGATTATTTCTGTTAACATCAGCGACTTGATTATTTCAAGTCGCTGATGGTATAATTGAAAGCCTACCCACTTGTCACACGGGAAATGGGGTTCGATTCCCCGTCAGGGAGAACTTTTAATGTTTTGAATTTAAAGCATATCTTTTAAATTTAAAACTTCATTCGTTACTATAATCTAGATTACAGCTACAGCTGAAACCATGATACTATAACCACTCCTTACACCCATACACATCTTTCAGTTAGTATAGGTTAGAGTTCGTTCTTTATTGGAAAAATGAAAAAAAAATAGAAAAAAGATGCCGTTTTGGCAGAATGCTGTAGCAGCTACCCTTTCTCTAGAATTTTAAGCCAATATAAATCCCTTACTGGTCAAGCCAAGAAAGAGAAAGTTTCTTATTTTGGGGTTTCTAACATGACGGTTCTAATGGTGTACTTTTTGTTTTGATCTGAGACAATTTCTAGGAGTTATGGGATACTATATTTCTTAACATTGGACGTGATCGTCTCCTACTAGGCTGCTAGCTACCGCTGGTACTCGGATTCTCTATATAATGATTCCTTTTAATACTTCAGTTACTAAGGGCTACAGTTTGTTCTTTAATGTAATAAATACTTCAGTTACTATGGGCCACAGTTCATTCTTCAATATAATAAATAAAACTTCTATTAATAATTATTTGACTGACACCATTTACAATCAACTATATCGACCCTTTGTTTAATTATCATATTTTTTATCATGTCTTATATGTAACTTATTTTTAACAAGTCTCTGATGGTACAAGTGGTTAGAGCAGCTGGCTCTCGCCCAGTTGTCCCGACTTTCGATTCTCCGTATGAAAATTTTTACTTATGATGATTTCTTAAGGGATATAATTAAAATAAATTTTTTTTATACTATAATTTCTTAAGATTAATTAAATAAAACCTTCCGAAAATACGTTTTTCAAAGAAAAGTAAAGGCCCTTTTAAACTTAAGCTCAGCAGATACAAATACTTGTTAAAATTCAAACTCAAAACGACCAGAAATTATTATTAAGGAATAAATGAAACCCAAAACGCAAACTCAATCTAAGCATTACTCACTTTAAGATCTATTTATTCATTTATATTATTATTTGTTGAGTGTTTTTTTATGATTGTTTATTTAATTTCTGTTCGTTTCGGGGTTCATTTATTCTTTAATAGTAATTTCTGGTTGTTTTGAGTTATAATTTTTACAGGTATTTGTATCTGCTGAGCTTAAGTTTAAAATGGCCTTTACATTTCTTTGAAAAAGTCATTCGTCGGAAAGTTTGTTTTAATTAATTTTTTTTTGTTTTTGAATGAAAAAAGTTTCAAGTTTTTAATAATTCCTTATTTCGAAATCAAACTTTAAAAAAAATCAAATATTCATCAAAGTATCAATACTGGCATCAAAGTGACAATAGCAAAGTGAAAAAATAGGTATGTGTCAACCTCGGAGTTTTATTATCTGATGTATGAACTATTTTTAACAAAATGGCTATCTCAAAATTTTTATCACATGGGTTTGGGAAAAAAAGCGGGGGGAGGCTAATTGCCCTTTGGTCTATTTTGACTCTTTAAAAGTAAGCTAAAACTTTTTATTTTCAATCCAATGAGCTCTCTATAAAGTTTATACAAGCATCCCTTCTATAAGAACCCTATATACTCCCAGAGTATAACTTACAACGCCTGTCATTGGGCCCTGGGTGGTTGTGTCTACCCTGGAGTTTTAATATCTGATGGTTTAACCACTTTTAACAAAATAGTCACCTAAAATTTTTATCGGATGGGTTTATCCATCAGATAAACCCAAAGGCGTGGAGAGCGGGAGAGTTATTTGTCCACGAATCTTTTTTTACTCTGAGAAAGTGAACTAAAACTTTTAATATCCATTCAAATGAGCCCTCTCTGAAGTTTGTACGAGCATCCCTTTCATAAGACCCATATACGGCCTCAGGAAATAGTTTACAATACCTGCCCCACGGGCCCTGTGGGGGTTTGTCGACACCAGAGTTTTTGTTTTTTGTCGGACCTTTGAACTATCTTAAAAATATGTCTCTCTTAAAATTTGTATCTGATAGGTTTTGGGAAAAAAGGCGTGGGTGGGGGGGGCTAGAGGCCCGTTAATCTCTTTTGACTCTTAAAAATTGAACTAGAACTTTCAATTTCCATTCAAATCAGCCCTCTCTGAAGTTTATACGAGCAACCCTTACATAAGAACCATATATGCCCCAAGGGCACTACTTGCAAATCCTGCCCCCGGGCCCTGGGTGGTTGTGTGGACACCGGAGTTTTTTTTATCTAACCTTCAAACTATTTTTTAAAAAATTGTTATCTCAAAATTTTTATCCGATGCATTTGGGGGAAGATTGGCGCTGGGGGGGTGGGAGGATAGTTGCTCTGTGATCTCTTTTGACTCTTATAAACTGAACTAGAACTTTCAACTTACAATCAAATGAACCCTCTCTGAAGTTTATACGAGCATCCCTTCCACAACAGCTGTATATGCCGCACAGGCATAACTTACAACGCCTATTCCAGGCCCTGAAGGATTGTGTCGATCCCGGAGTTTTTGTTATGTGATATTTGAACCATTTTGAAAAAATAGCTCTCTCAAAGTTCTTATCGGATGGGTTTGAGGAAAATAGGGCATGGAGAGGGGGGGGGGGCAAGTTATCCTCCGATCTCTTTTGACTCTTAAAAAGTGAACGAAAACTTTCAATTTCCAATCATATGAGTCCTCTCCGAGGTTTATACGAGCATCCGTTCAATAAGAACTATATATACCCTCAGAGCATTACTTACAACACCTGCCTTCAGGCCTTGGGGCACTGTGTCAACCCCAGAGTTTTCATTATATGACTTTCGAACTATTATTTTAAAAATAGCTATCCCTGAGTTCTTATCAGATGGGTTTGAGGAAAAATGTGCACGAAGAGGGGGGAGGGGCTAGTTGCCCTCCGATATCTTTTGATTCTTTAAAAATGAACTAGAACCTTCAGTATCCAATCAAATGAGCCCTCTCCGACGTTTATACGAGCATACCTTATAAGAGCAAGAACCATATATGCTCCCAGAACAATACTTACAGCGCCTGCTCCGGGTCCTAAGGGGTTGCGTCGATAGAGGAGTTTTTCCTCTCTGACCTTTGAACTATTTTTAATGAAATGGCTATACGTAAAGGAGTTTTTTTTATATGATGTATGAACTATTTTTAACAAAATGGCTACCTTTGATTTTTCATCAGATATATTCGGGGAAAAACAGCTTGGGGGGGGGGCTAGTTGCCCTCCGATCACTCTTGACTCTTAACAAGGGTACTGGAGGCTATAGAACTCTCGATTTCCAATCGAATGAGCCCCTCTTTGACGTTTATACGACGACTGCTTCTATACAATCTATATAAAGTACCTCTGGGAAAAAATAAATGGAGTATGGGGGGGGGAACCTGCCCTCTGATCACTTTTGACTCTGAAAAATTTAATTACAACTTCAAACTTCCAATCAAATGAGCCCTCTATGAAATTTATACGAGCATCTCTTCCATAACAACCAATTATGCCCCAAGGCCATAACTTAAAACGCCTAACCCCGGGCCCTGGGGGGCTGTGTCAACACCAGAGTTTCAGTTACCTGAACTTTGAACTATTTGTAAAAAAAATCTCTGTCTCAAAATTTTTATCTGATGCATTTAAGGCGTGGAGGGGGGGGGGGGACTAGTTGCCCTCCGAATTCTTTTGACTCTTAAAAAGTGAACAAAAACTTTCAATTTCAATCAAATGAGCCCTCTCCGAATTTAATATGAGTATCCCTTCAATAAGAGCCATATATGCCCCTAGAGCATTACTTACAACGCCTGCCTCTGACCCAGGGGGTTGAATCGACACAGGAGTTTTCTTATTGACTTTTGAACTATTTTAAATGAAATAGCTGCTTTAAAAATTTTATCGGATGGGCTTGGGGAAAAAAGGGTGTTTGGGAGGGGCCCTCAGATATCTGTTTACTCTAAAAAAGTGAACTAGAAATTTCAATTTCCAATCAAATGAGCCGTCTCTGTAGTTTATACGTGCATCCTTTTCATAAGAACTATATACGCCCCCAGGACATCACTTACAACGCCTACCCCTGGGCATTGGGTGGTTGTGTTGACACCGGAGTTTTAGTTAGGTAATTTTTGAATAATTTTCAAAAAACTGGCAATCGCGAAATTTCTATCGGATGGGTTTGGGGAAAAGGCGTGGGGCGGGGGGGCTAGTTACCATTAAATCTATTGACTCTTAAAAAGTTAACCAAAACTTTCAGTTTCCAATCAAATGAGCTCTCTATGAAGATTATACGAGCATTACTTTCATAAGAACCCTACATGCATTTAGAGCACAACTTAGAACACCTTCCCCCGGGCCATGGGGGATTGTATTGACATCGAAGTTTTTCTTATCCGACTTTTGAACTATTTTTAAAAAAATATATATCTCTCAAAATTATCATCAGATGGGCTTTGAAAAATAAGACGTGGGAGGGGGGGGCCTAGTTGCCCTTGGATCTCTTTTGACTATTAAAAAGTGAGCTGGAACTTTCAATTTCCAATGAAATGAACCCTTTCTGAAGTTTATACAAGCATCCTTTGCATAAGGACCATATAAGCCCCAGGGCATAACTTATAACGCCTGCCCCATAGCCCTGGGGTTGTGTTAGCGCCTGAGTTTCTGTTATCTGACTTTGGAACAATTTTCAACTTAATGACTATCTCTAAATTTTTATCCGATGCATTTAGGGAAAAAGGGGCGTGGGGAGGGGCTAGTTGCCCTCCAATTTTTTGAGTCTCAAAAACTGAACAAGAACTTTCAATTTTCAATCAACCGAAACCTCTATGAAGTTTTTACGAGCATCCCTTTCTTAACAACCATATTTTCACCAGGGCATAATTTACAACGCCTGCCCCCGGGCCATGGGGGGCTGTGTCGAAACCGGATTTTTTTTGTTATATCGGCTTCGAACTTTAAAAAAAATGGCTATCCCAAAGCTCTTATCGGATGGGTTTGAGGAAAATAGGGCGTGGAGGGAGGGCTGGTTATCCTCCAATATATTTTGACGATTTAAAAGTGAACTAGAACTTTCAATTTCTAAATGAGCCCTCTGAAGTTTATACGAGCATTCCTTCCATATGAACCATATATACCCCCAGGGTGTAAGCTATAACCCTTGCCCTGAAGACTCTGGGGGGAGTGTCCTGTTCGAAGCTATACTTTCCAGAACCTTCAACTACGTTGAACAAAATGCTATCTCAGAATTTTGATTGGATGTTTTTGGGGATATAGTGGGCTTGGATGGGGTGTTAGTTGCCTTCCAATCAATTTCGACTACTAAAAAGGGCACTAGCAGTTTATATTTCTAATTGAATGAGCCCTTTTTGAAGTTTCTGCGACAATTCTTTCAGTAAAAACTTAATATGTCCCCAGGCCATAACTTACAACCCTTGCCTTGAGGGCTCTGGGGTGGGAGGAATTGTCATCCTCAGACCGAAATTCCAAAATTTTCAACTACGTTGGATTAAATGGCTATCTCAAAATTTTGATTGGATGTGTTTTGGAAAAAGGTGGGCGTGAGAAGGAGGTTAGTTGCCCTCCAATCACTTTTAACTATTAAAAAGGGCACTAACCCTTTGAATTTTCAATCAAAGGAGTCCTTTTTAAAGTTTCGACGACAAAGCTTTCTATAAAAACCTTATATACCCCCAGGGCATAATTTACAAGCCGTGCCCTGAGGGCTGGGGGGGGGGGGAGTCCTCCTCAAAAACATAATTTCTTTTTGGAAATTAACTACATGGAACAAAAAGGCTATCTCAAAATTTTGATTGGATGTGTTTGGGGAAAAGACGGGCGTGAGAGGGAGGTTACTTGCCCTTCAATTACTTTCGACTATTAAAAAGGGCACAAGCCCTTTGAATTTCAGATCGAATGAGTCCTTTTTGAAATTTATAAGACAAAGCTTTCTATAAAAACCTTATATACTCCCAGGGCATAACTTACAACCCATTTCCTAAGGGCTCTGGGGGATTTGTCCTCCTCAAAATCATACTTTCTATTTGGAAATCAACTACGTAGAACAAAATGGCTATCTCAAAATTTTGATGTGATATGTTTGGCGAAATGGTGGACGTGGAAGGGGTTTTAGTTGCCTTCCATTCACTTTTGACCATAAAATAGGGAACTAGAACTCTCAACTTCCAATCGACCCTTTTTGAAGTTTATACGACGACCTCTTCTATATGAAGTGCCTCTGGAAAAAAATAATAGTAATAAAACATTTTAGCCGTATGGGTTTTCCTATAGGCAACGTTATAGCGTTGCCTCTGGCCATATAAGCCCCCAGGACAACACTTACAACGCCTACCCCTCGGGCCCTGGGGGGTTGTTTTGACACCGGAGTTTTGTTATCTAATTTTTGAACAATTTTTGAAAAACTGGCTATCGCAAAATTTGTAGCGGATGGGTTTGGGGAAAGTGAAGTGCCACTGGCGGAAAAAAAAAAATCAGAGGCAATGCTATAGCGTTGCCTATAGTAAAGGCCATACGGCTCCAATGTTTTATTATTTATTTTTATTTTTTTCCCAGAGGCACTTCATAAGGAAGGGGTTGTCGTATAAACTTCAAAGGGGACTCATTTGATTGGAAATCAAGAGTTCTAGTGCTCTTTTTAAGGGTCAAAAGTGATTGAAAGGGGGCTAACACCCCTTCCTTGCCCACCATTAATAAATTATGAAATTATGTTTACCATATAAATTATGTTTATGAGAAGGACACCCCCCCTCCCCCAGAGCCCTCAGGGCAAGGGTTGTAAGTTATCCCTGAGGGCATATAAGCTTTTTTATAAAAAGCTTTGCTAATAGTCGAAAGTGATTGGAGGAAAAACAACCCCCCTTTTACGCCCACCCTTTCTCAAATCACATCCAGTCAGTATTTTGAGAATGCCATTTTGTTCAACGTAGTTGAAAATTTTGGAAATTAGGTCTTTGAGGATGACAACCCGATAAAAGGAGAAATGAATCCGATAAAAATTTTGAGATAGCTATTTTGTTAAAAATAGTTCAATGATCATATAACAAAATCTCCGGTGTCGACAAAATCTCCCAGAGCCAGGGCGCAGGCGTTGTAAGTTACGCCCTGGGGGAATAAATGTTTCTTATAGAAGAGATGCTCCTATAAACTTCAAAGAGGGCTCATTTGATGGGAAATTTAAATTTTTAGTTCACTTTTTAAGAGTCAAAAGGGATTTGAGTTTACCTAGCCCCCACCCCCCCCCCTCCATGGCCATTTTTTCCTTAAACCTATCCGATAAGAACTTTGAGATAGCCATTTTTTTTAATAATAAAAAGACCATATATCGAAAAGTCCAGGGTTGACACAGCCCCCCAGGGCCAAGAGCAGGCATTGTAAGTTGTGCTCTGGGGGTATATATAGTTCTTATAGAAGGGAAGCTCGCATAAACTTTGGAGAGGGCTCATTTGATTGAAAATTGAAAGTTCTTGTTCAAATTTTAAGATTCAAAAGAGATCGGAGGGCAACTAATCCCCCCCCTTCAAGCCCTAAATGCATCAGATAGTAATCAGATAGTAGGCCTAATTGTAAGTAATTTACTGGGGGCATAACTTTCTCCAAACCCATCTGATGAAAATTTTGAGATGGACATTTTTTAAAAATAGTTCAAGGGTCGATAAGACAAACTCCGGTGTCAATACAACCCTCCAGGGCCCAGGGGCAGGCGTTTTAAGTTTTGCCCTAAAACCATGTATGGTTCTTATAAAAGGGATGCTCGTATAAACTTCATAGAGGGCTAATTTTAATGGAAATTAAAATTTATAGCTCACTTTTTAAGAGTCAAGAGATTTAAGGGCAGCTAGCCCCCTCCCACCTTTTTCTACAAAATGAATATGATACAAATTTTTGAGATAGCTATTTTGTTACAAACAGTTCAATGATCTTATAACAAAAACTCCGGTGTCGACAAAACCCTCCAGGGCCCGGGGCAGGAGTTGTAAATTATTCCCTGGGGGCATATATGGTTCTTATAGAAGGGATGCTGGTATTAACTTCAAAGAGGGCTCATTTGATTGGAAATTAAAAGTTTTAGTTCACTTTCTAAGAGTAAAAAGCGATAGGAGGGCACCTAGCCACCCCACCTCCGCACCCTTTTTTCCTCAAACCTATCCGATAAGAACTTTGAGATAGCCATTTCTTTAAAAATAGCTCAAAGACTATATAACAAAAACTCCGGGGTGTACACAGCCCCCCAAGTTCCCAAGTGCAGGCGTTGTAAGTTATGCCCTGGGGGAATATATGGTACTTATGGAAGGGATGCTCGTAAAAACTTCAGAGAGGGCTTATTTGATTGGAAATAGAAAGTTCTAGTTCAGTTTTTTAGAGTCAAAAGAGATGGAAGGGTAACTAGCCCCCCCCCCCTTCACGCCCTTTTTTTCCACAGATAGCTTGGTGCTGGAACATCGTAGAGAGTTGTTCAATGGCTCATTTTAAAGAAAGCAAATTGCGTTAAAAATCTTCTGTAACTTAATTAAATTATTTCTAAATGAGAATAAGTTTTTCCACTATTTCTGATCTCTTTTCATACTGCAGTCTTTTCAAAGATATTTGATTTTTGTACATAAATCATAATCGTATACCAGCGGTAAGATTTGAGCCCACGCCTCAGAAGAGACTGGTGGCTAACACCAGTGCCTTGGACCACTCGGCCACGTTGCCTCTCATAGCTATATATGTGAATCCGGGTTGCAGCAGTAGCTAGCAACCTAGTAGGAGACGATCAGTCCAATTCTAAGAAATATAAAAACCAAGAACCCCTAAAAATAGAGTCAGATCAAAACAAAAGTACATCATTAGAACCACCTTGTCTGAAACCCTACTAGAAAAACAATGAATGTTGTCATAGTTTTATTAGAGCTATCCGGGCTGCAGTGGTAGCTAGCAACCTAGAAGAGACGATAACGTCCAATGTTGAAAAATATAAAAACCCATAACTCCTAAAAAAAAGTCAGATCAAAACAAAAAGTACACGATTAGAACCGCCTTGTCAGAAACCCCTGTATAGGAAACTTTCTGTCCCTTGGATTAAAGAGAAAGGGAAATATATTGGCTTGAAAATCAAGACAAGTTGCGGCTTCTACAAAATTCTGCCTAAACGGGACATTTTTTTCTTTTTTCTTTCTTCTTTTCCACAGATAGCTTGGCACTGGAACAACGTATAGAGTTGTTCAATGACTCATTTTAAAGGAAATTAATTGGGATAAAATCTTTTGTAACTAAAATAAATGATATCTAAAAGAGAATAAATTTTTCCACTAAAAACTGCATTTTTGATGTCTTTTGATACTGCAGTGTTTTCAAAGATATTTGATTTTCGTACATAAATCATAATCACATACCAGCGGTAAGATTTGAACCCACGCCTCCGAAGAGACTGGTGGCTAACACCAGTGCCTTGGACGACTCGGTCACGCTGCCTCTCATAGCTATATATGTGAACGCGGGTTGCAGCAATAGCTAGCAACCTAGTAAGAGACGATCAGTCCAATGCTAAGAAATATAAAAACCCAGAACTCCTAAAACTAGAGTCAGATCAAATCAAAAGTACATCATTAGAACCACCTTGTCTGAAACCTTACTAGATAAATAATGAATTTTGTCAGAATTTAATTAGAGCTATGACGTAAATAGAAAAACACTGTAATTTTGAATATTTTTCGTAATCCCGGTAAAACATTCGTAAAATGTTTCTCAATTTACAAAGATCAGCCTGCATTGTTGCCATCTTTTTGGACTTCTGAATATAATTTTAATTTTGTCCTTATACGTTCTTTGCAGCTTGTGTATTACATAAAGGATCGATACTGTAAATTAGAATGTTTTAAGCATCATCGTTATCATGGTTTTATTTATAGCTGAATTATAAACTAAAGGAAATCGACCCTCGGTGGCCTTGAACCACCAACCTTTCGATTAACGGCCGATCGTGCTAGACACTTGAACTATAATGCCATTAATTAATACATTAAATGACGTTATAATAAAGAACGAACTATTTCCTATACTAAATTGCATACTCAACTTAATTATAGTTACTGATATAGTAATGATAAAGTTTTACAATAATCTAGATTGCAGCAGTAGCTAGCAACCAAGTAAGAGACGATCACGTCCAATGTTAAGAAATATAAAAAACCCATAACTCCTAAAAAAAGTCAGATCAAAACAAAAAGTACACCATTAGAACCGCGAAATGCAAGTGCTATTTTCACGAAATGCTAAAGAATTAACTCTGGGCCATAGTAACTAATTTAATTTTGAAAAGAATGAATTACGACAGAAACCTAAATGGTAGTATAAGAAAGCTGCATTTTATAAAAAGAGTCAACCGAGATTTGAGCTCAGTGCTCAGTGCTAACCACTACACCAAGAAATGTTCATATAAGAAAGAATTTTAAGAATATATGATAACTTAAAGACCGAACTCTAACCATCAGTATTGTCAATCAGTTCGTGGTAACTAACTTTATAGTATTTCAAACAGTTATAATAAAGTTAAATAAGGAACCGATATAGTTCATCATAAATGATGTTTGTCAATACGGTTTTCTATAAAATTATCCATTATTATTAAAATACAGTAATTTTTGGGGGTTATAGTGAAGAATGAACTCAAGCCCATAGTAATTATTAATCATAAATAGGGACTATGTAAATTTCATCGGTATTATGGCTCTACAGATGGCTGAAAGCTAGTAAAGAACAAACCAGGCCACATATTGGACTTAGTTAGCTGCTGATTGTTTGATGTTCGTCTTTGACTATTCCAAATAAGAAAAAGCCATACGCTTTTTCCTGTTTGTTATATATAGAAGCGAACACTGGTACAATAACAAATACTGATAACATAGTCTTATCTGTACTCTAATTTAAAATGAGTCAATTGAAAAGCGTTTAAAATCTATTTATCCAAAGTATAAACACAGTCATTAAAATCCATTTATCCAAAGTATAAAAACAGCTTTGTGGAAAAATCATGTTATTGAATACCTTGCTACAGTGGAGTGGACGGAAGTGTGCCTCATGATCGGATATTTGCCGGTTAGATTCCGCCTATGACAAGGGATAAATATCAAGTAAAGGAATCTTTTGTAAAATACATAAGTAAATATAATTAAATAAGATATATTTATTTAATTAGTGTAATGATTTTTTATACAACATGATACGATAAATAATGGCATAAATATAACTATGAATTATATTTATAATAATATATTACAATTAATATACATATAATATAATAACAAAATTAATATAATTATACAATAACGTTAGAATAAAAATAAGTGGTAGGTCTACTATAATCAACATAATATAATTGAATGTAATATAGTTAGTATATAATTAGAACATAAGTCCCGACGGCCCAGTGGAAAAGCCTCGGCAGGCTAATTCAAAAAGGGCTCAGAAAAGGGCACATTCAATTGGAAATTGGAGTGTCTAGTGCCCTTTTTAACAGTCAAAAGTGATTGGAGAGCAACTAGCCCCCCCCCCCTCCCACGCCCATCATTCCTCCATAGACATCCAATCAATATTTTGAGATAGCCATTTTGTTCAACGTAGTTGATTTCCACATACAGAATGTTTTTGAGGAGGACACTCCCCCACAACGCTCAGGGCAAGAGTTTTAAGTTATGCCCTGAGGGCATATAAGAACGATGTGGGCACAATGTACTATGTATTATTTTATTTCCTTTAGAGCAGAGCACTTTTTATAGAAGGGGTCGTCGTAGAAACGTCAAAAGGGGCTCACGCGATTGGAAATTGAGAGTTTTAGTGCCCTTTTAAATAGTCGACAGTGATTAGAGGGCAACTAACCCCCCCCCCCCTAAGCCCATCATTTCACCAAACACATCCAATCAAAATTTTAAGATAGCCATTTTGTTCAGCGTAATTGATTTCCAGATAGAAAATATGTTTACAAAAAGGCAATATATGTTTACAAAAAGCACTCGGCAGGCTTCTATATATGAATTTGTTGTGAAATGTTATTTGTGGTATTTGGGTGTTTTAGTCGTAGATGCCTTTATTCTCCCTTTATAGGGGAGATAAACTCTGGACCTAAGGTAATTAAACTTTGGTAACGTGCCTTAGGCTATGACCGAACTAATGAGGCGTACCGACTGGGTATGTTCGAGTGCTAACGGTAGATCTTAGAGAGGTTGTCTAAAATACAATACTTTTATTCATTTAACATATAATATAATCGGATATATCCTTTCTACTGGGACTGGCTGTCCCAAGTAGACTACAAGTCTCAAAAGCAACAATAATATATAAATAAGATAGAGACATTTACAATGATCCGACAAAATCCAAGGTATTTCAAATGAGAAAATAAACGGGCAGAAGTTCACCCTGCAAGTCAAAAGGTCTGCCTCCAGTCTCAAAAATCGGGGTATATATACGAAAAACCTAACCACGTCCTTCCGGTACATTGACGCATTTAGCCAGGAAATTGGTTATTGAGCAAGTTCCCTCCAAGCCCACACATTTTACGATTTGTATCTTTATCTTGAAAAGTCGTATTTTGAAACTTTGTTTTTGCGTCTTAATATATTTTTACTCAATTAATAATTAACTAAATTAGAAAGCTTTACTACAATACTCCCCATTTAAAGAAGCATTGTCCAAATTCTCAATATTTTTCTTTTAAAACAACTTAATTTTGTTTACAGCTATTATGCTGCCATTTATGGGTCATTACGTGCGTATACCCTCAATGTGTTTCCTTACGGTCATGTTTCTGGTCAATTTTTGTCGTTCTTTCCTGTCGAAGAAATTAATTCAAAATTTATCCTTGTTTCACTTTTTTTCTGTCTATGGGACTGGCAATTACTCTTTTACACTCTTCATATGCACCATCTGTTTTAACTCTACCCCAAGCATCTTTAGAATAATACTAATGGTTTTGCCAAAACTATATTTCAAGTTATATTAGACGAGTTTATTAATTATTTGAGTTTAAATTTAATTCCCTTTAATAGTTTAATTTATCTGTTTGACGTGGTTGATATACCGTTTATTTTTCGTTTTAGAAATGCCTTGGTAAATTACACATAACATTTTGATCTTTAAATTTTCACATATTTTTCCAGCACAAAGCATTTTCACATATTTCAATAACATAAGCCATTGGGCTATGTAGCACATTTTCTAGGCCTAAATTAAGTTCTGATTTTATCTCACTTTCTGATGAACTTGTAGTAAAGTCTGTATTACTGCTATAGTTTTCAAAATATCAGTTTATCGAGTATGATATGATAGTATCAGGATATATTTGAAGTGTCTTCAAAATTTGTTACTTCCCAAAAATGTGTCAAAATATGATTGAAGGAAAAATGGATCCGAATAAATTCTAAGAAAAAGTTGATTTTCAAAAAAAATAGCTAATGTTGTATCTAAAATAAATATCCACATTAGTATACATATAAAGCATATATTTTTACATATATAGTAGAATGAAACACTCAATTTTCGTATATATCAATACATTCGAAAGTTAATTACTTTAATTACTTTCTCCACTTTTTTTAATCACTCCAAAAGTAATCGAAACACGCTTAAATCGAAACATTATGTTCCTTGCTGGATTATTCTTTCAAACTTAATACTAAACAGAATATTTTACAATAAAAAAGAAAATTATTAATGCTTTGACTCGAGGTCAAATATTTAAATATAACATTACATCACTAGATAAAATTTAAAGTAAATTAAAACAGCGAATATATAAATAAGCATTGTGTAATAACTTACACAGGTATTTAAGTCGCAAAACTAGATATGTTATTATACTACTGGTTAAAACTTAAAGCATTTTTAAAACAAAACACGGTGCAGACTAGTATTTATAACAGTAGATATTTTCTCAATTACATTTGTTACAACTATATAACTTTTCTTATATACGGCTATAAACATTTTGTTTTAAAACTTTGGTTCTATTTCGAACCCATTTGTGTTATTAACTGTCATTATCTTATAAGCCTGTTTGTCTATTCAGACTTTTAAGCTTTTCAATTCTTTTCGAATTTTTAGGTACTTTAGACAGTTTTATAACGTTTTTGTCTGTAATCTCTCTTTTTTTCAGCTTTAATGTCTTTTTGGTTTAAGGGTTTTTTTTACAGCTTATATCTGATAAGCCAAAAAATTTTTTGCTGTTCACCTTATAGCTGTAATGCCATTATCAAATAACTTTGCCTGTACTCTGAAGGTTCACTTACCAGGACTGCCTTCTGGTAGCTCCTTATAACGTTTCTTGGTCCTCTTGTCATGGCTACAGTTAAAAAAACTATTATGAACCTGCACACACAATAATTAATTATTTAATAATTTGTGGCTACAATTTTTTTCTTGGGCTATTCTTTTTTTCAGAAAAAGTGGCCCTTCTGCCGAAAATACCTGGCCTTCATGGCACACAGTAATTCAGTTTTTGACCTACAAGTGACAATGACTATTTTCACTTTAACTTTCCCACTTTTAGTGGTCTTGCCTTAGGTTTCAACTTCAAGTTCTTAAGGCTATTACGTGCCTTACTTTCAATTTTCTATGTCATGCTAGTCATTTTTCTGAAAACGACTTCCACATAAGGGAGCCAAATTTCTATTCTTGACTACTTTGAGCATTTTTCCAATATTTCTATTAATCTCGGCCCGCGTTAACCAATGTAACGGTGGCTCCGTAGTATTAATGCTACCTATTTGTACTTATTTAGAACAATTTTCATACTAGTTCGTTCGGCAAGTTCAATAAGTGCGTCTAACAGAGTTTAACAGACTTCATTCAGTTTATTTTCCCTTTAGTTTCGTCTGGCTATATTTTCAACTTGAACCCTTCTCTTTTTTTTCCGATATTTCAATGGAGCCTAAGGGTTTTTTCAAGTATTTTACCGCTTTTTCAGTAAAATGTTTTTTTTTTTGTTTTTTTTTAAGCCTATATTTATATATTCCATGTTTTTTTTTCAATAACCTTACAAGTTTTATTGCTGATTGCCCCTTGTGATAAAATTCATTATATTCATATTTACAAGAGGTGGGGGGGGTGTCTAATTTTTACAACCTGTATTTTTTTTAAATTATTAAAAAATTTTCTTCGAAAGTTTTTGTGTTAGAAAAGTACTGAAGTTTTTCAGCTAATTTTTTTTAACACTTAATTAAGTTTCTCCTTGCATTTGCTAGTTCTCATTTCTTCCTTAAAATGCAATTATTACGATATATTGGTTGCCAATTTTATCCTAGTTTTAATTACTATTTTATTTGCCAAAGAAAGAGAGGCACATATTTGCTTGTAATGATAAATAATTTCGAATTGAGTGATCACTATCTGCGGCTTATTAATAAACTTGAATTTAGGAGGATTATAAGAATGGGTTTCTGTTCATTACTGCGAGTTTTTTTGTTGTGAAAGTTTATATTTTATTCTTAAATAAAAAGTGGATACGTTTAGTTTCTGTTAGGGTTCGACGGCTTGGGATTTGGGTGTTTGGGTTGGCACAGGTGAAAACCAATTGTTTAAACTAGGGATCTCCTCTGCCAATTCGTTTTCTCAGATCCAATACATCGCTAGAGTAAAAATTATTATCTTGAACCACTGTGGTTTTCTTGTGACGATGGGGTTAATTTTTGGCTGATTTTTAATGGATTTTGTCGTTGGCTTTTACCTCCTGGTAAGTTTTTTTTTAGGTTATAATTAATTTTTTATATCGCTTTTCGTTTCCGTTACCTAGCCTCTTTTTGATTTCTAAGCTTATTCTATGTTTTGCTTAAACCATTATAGCGCTTTTTTAAAATTTCTTTTTTTTCTTTTCACCATTTGTAACTAATAAAAAAAATATTCTCTTAGACTATAACTAATTATAATAAGATTACAGCTAGCTTGTATATGTCCAGATTCAGGTAAACCCTCGCTGCCTTTCCAATTATAATTATTTTTAAATTTCTTCGAAACAAACAGATTTTTTTTTTAATTATCCCCCCCCCCCCAAAATAAAATTTTGGGGGGTTCTGATTCTAAATATGTATAATTTAATTAGGTTCACTACACCCTTTTAAAAGTTACGTGGCCTTAATTATTTCCCCTATTTTTTGAAGCGAAGCCTAATTCGTTTTGACAAGTCTTGACATTTCACCGCTCGCAAAGTCTTATCTCGTATCGGAAACAAATTTTTGCAACAACCTATGATGTCACTTCAGATTGGAGCTATAATTTAACGTTAGAATGTGACGGTCATAATTTTTACTGGCGATATATATTTGAAGGAAAACTTGAGGTTATCTGTATACCGATTAAAAAGAAAATATAGATATTTCTTTAGTGGCTTTTATACTCGTTTGATTTTTATTTAATATTTTGTTTGTATAATTGTTTTATTCAAATATTAATCTGCTGGGGGCTGTGCTTTTTCCGCCTTTTTCCGTTTCCTGGTCCGAGTTCTGGACTCCAAATTTTTGCTTTTTTTCTTTATAATATTGGCAAGTTTTTCTGTGGTCTCTATAGTGCGGTTTACAAGGCTCTGAGTCCGAGTGCTGTTTTGTTGCCTCGTCAAATATCTTTAATCTTTGTTTCTCTTGATGTTTGGCCTTCTTCATAAGTGTTTTAGCGACTTGTGCTGCTGACAAAGGAACTTCTTGCTGCCCCTTTGGTTTCTTTACTGTTCTCCATAATTTTTCTCTTAAAGAAGGTTTTCTTGACGATTACCCAGGTTTAGCTATATCGGTATCTGTAGAAGAATTTTCAGTGTCACATTCTGTTAGCTCGCGTCTGGTAGATGGCGTTTGCTCTAAAAGCCATTTTTGTGTTAAGACTGCATATGAATCTAGCGTATTAAAATCAGATAATTATTTGGTTTCTTCCAACTTTTCTTCCTATTCGGATCTAACCTCTGGTTTATTATGTCTTAAACCAGTAGGTTGTGTTTGAGGCTCTTCTCTGTCACTTTCATCGCTAGTATCCAGTGAACATTGAACTTTTCCTTTTTTCTCTTGTTTTTTGTGGGAAGTTTGTAGCCAAGACTGGGCTAAATATTCCTTTCACTTCTCCCAACTGTTGTGGTCGTTAAAGGTCATAAAATTCACATGGTCTTCTGATATATACTGGTGAGATTGTGTCCTCTATTTTTTCTTCTGAAAGTATAGGCTCTTTAACACCAAATTCATTAGCCTACTGAACCAATTTGGACTAAATGATAAGCCAAAAGACATACGTTCAAATGTGAATGTTCTCCCATCGTCTAAGATTACTTTAGCTTTATGCTTTGTTTCTGCATCTAAAGCTATTTACCAATATCCTGCTATTCAATGAAAACTAGTGTAATATTTTGAACCCCCTAACGAATCTAGAATCGTACCAATTCTTTGTATCTTCATCACTTCTTTAACCGTGACGGCGTTTAGTGATATAAATTCTATACAAAGTCTCCAGGTGTCATCTTTTTTTCTGACTATTACTAATGGAAAGCACCAATCAATAATGCTTTCTTTAATTATACCCTGATCTTCCATTTCTTTTATTTGGCTTTCTAGCCATGGCTTTAAATGATAAGGTGTTTTATACGGTGACTTTTTGATTGGAGGGCCCTCTGTTGATATCTTGTGCGTGATTAGGTGAGTTAATCCGTAATCTGCTTTGTGTCTTGCAAAAGTCCATTTAAAATCCCAAAGAATATTTTCCACCCTAGCTTTTACGTTTTCCAGTAAATGTTTCAAATCAAATTGTTGCAAAAAATCCGTTTTCGCCATTCCATACTCTTCTTGTGGTTGCAGTTTTAACGAGGATAAATGTTCGTGGCTAGTGAAGTTTACGCTTAATTCTGGGCTGTTTAGAGGTTTTTTTTCCGAATTTGAAATATTTTCCAATGATCCACGGTCTACCTGGTTCAGTTTTATCTTATTTTAACTTAGACTTGATGGTTTTAACTATGTTATGCCATTTTCAATTTTTGTAACTTGATTTTCCACGAACATCATTGGGTATTCTTTTATGGTGTGTCCCCCTATTACGGCATCCATTGTTTTAACCTTTCCTTCTTTTTAAATTAATGTAGCTAGAATTTGAGCTGTCGTTCCGCCTTCTATTGTGATTTTTCCGCTTATTTTTAGGTTATAATTTGAATCTTCACTTTCGTTATTTGTTGTTACGCAAATGTGCCTATTATTTTCATTTGCCTGGTTTATTGTGATTGTATTGGATATGGGTTCCCATACAATCCCATATTTTCTGATGGCATTTACTCCTAGAATACAAAGAAATGGTAGCTGCTTCCATATTATTACTGTTACTGTTATTTCTTTATCCCTTGCACTAAATTTTAGTGGACATTCTCCCAAAATTGTCAGCTTGTGCCCTGTCACTGATTTTAGGGTATTTTGGCATCTGCTTACTCGATTTTTGACACTAGGAGGAAACCTATTAAATAATTCCTCTCCAATTAATGATTTATATACGCCTGTATCTAGTAAACATGGTAAATTTTGAAAACAATCAATTTTAAAACAACGCAGAATCGGTAGATTATTATTATTTGCATTTGTATCACAACTTTCTAAACTATATAGGGGTCTTTGTAAGGAAACAGCTCTGTCGACCCTTAAAGGCTGGTTTCTCCGTTTAAATGCCCACGGTTTGGCCAAAAATTTCTGGGATTATCCCAGTTTTTCTTCAGCGCTGCTACTTTAACCCTGGGTATTGTTAACCGTTTGCCTTCTAGGCCTAAATTCAGGAATATTATTAGGTGTTTGCTAAGTATTATTTGTTCCCTGTCTTCCTAAATTTCTGCCCTCCTATGTTCTGAATTGGTTTCTTATCTTGTACGTCTGGCCTTCTTTGCGTATTCTATGCCAGCAATCTACTGCATAGTGGTTTGGTTTGCTAAAATAATAGCAATAAAAGTTTCTCTTAAATTGTTTGTTTGTTTCCTGGTTATTTCTAAATATTTTTGATCTGTCCTTGTTGGTTCCCCAACTATCTGTCTTTGGTGGGGGAGGGTGCCCATATTTTCTATAGTTATTAGCTGCTAATCTCTCAAGGTCGTGGAATCTGTCAGCTATCTCCCTAGACGGCGACCCTCGGCCTCCGTCGCGCCTTTTTGGTTCACGATTCAGCTCCTCAAAGATCACCCTTTTTTGTCTCCTTTCATATTTTATACTTTCTCCTGTGTTATTTATTGACACCTGATCAAACATTTTCATAGCTTCATCAATTTTTACCTCTGTTTCGACTAGTATTATAGCCTGCTCTAAATTTTCAGGTTTCCGCGATAATATTAGTCTTAATAACTTTTTTGGTAACCCTTGGGTAAAAGTATGTAGTTGTACTTTCTTTATTGTCTCGTCATTTCCGCCTTTTTAGCCTCTCGGAGATGCTTGTCTCTATGAATCTTGTTTTAAAAGATTCAATTAGAGTGCTGATGTCCTTGGGCTCTCTTTCCTTAATTGCCTCAAAATGTTTAAGGGCGCTTCCCTTTAATCTGCCTGCAACGCATTGCTCTTTGACCTTATCTTCAAACGATTCAGTTAGTTCGTCAAAAATTTTTAATTTTCCGATAAACTCATCTATGTCTGAATTACCCGCGCACTCTGGTATAACTTTTGCAATTTCAAGTACTGTTGATAGGGAAGTCATTTTTTTCTCTGGTAAAGTTACTTTATTTTAATCTACTATTTTTATCTAGCCTTCTCGACCCAGTATTTCCAGCAACCACCAGTTGTTATGAAGTGTTATTTGTGGTATTTCGGTGTTTTAGTCGTAGATGCCTTCATTCTCCCTTTATAGGGGAGATAAACTCTGGCCCTAAGGTAATTAAACTTTGGTAGCGTGCCTTAGGCTATGACCGAACTAATGAGGTGTACCGACTTGGTATGTTCGAAGGCTAACGGTAGATCGTAGAGAGGTTGTCTAAAATACAATACTTTTATTCATTTTACATATAATAAAATCGGATATTTTTTTTCTACTGGGACTGGCTGTCCCGAGTAGACTACAAGTATCAAAAGCTAAAATAATATATAAAAAAGATAGAGACATTTACAATGCTTCGACAAAATCCAAGGTATTTCAAATGAGAACATGAACGGGCGGAAGTTCACTCTGAAAGTCAAAAGGTCTGCCCCCAGTCTCAAAAATCAGGGTATATATATGAAATCCTAACCACGTCCTTCCGGTACAATGACGCATTTAGTCAGGAAATTGGTTACTGAGCAAGTTCCCTCCAAGCCCACACATTTCACGATTTGTATCTTTATCTTAAAAAGTGGTATTTTGAAAATTTGTTTTTGCGTCTTAATATATTTTTACTCAATTAATAATTATCTAAATTAGAAAGCTTTACTACAAATTCTCAATGTCACTTGTCTTCTAACCACAGACAATTCAAGCCTTTTCTTGATATATCCGATGAAACTTTTACATTAAGGAACGAACTGTAACCCATAGTAACTGGAGTGTTAAATGGAATAATTATATAGATGATGGTTAAATTAAGGAACGAACTATAGCTAAAGTGATTAAATTATTTAAATATGGTTAAAACTTTGCTTCGAGCCGGATTCTAACCAGTAACCTTTGGATCCACAATCCAGAGGTCTGCCAATTGAGTTATTAATGTTGGCTTATATGTATAATTAACTTAAGACTATGTTATAAGTATAAGACCAACATAAATCCAGGTGGCATCCGGGTTGCAGCGGTAGCTAGCAACCTAGTAAGAGACGATCACGTCCAATGTTAACAAATATAAAAACCCATAACTCCTAAAAAAATCAGATAAAAACAAAAAGTATACCATTAGAACTGCCTTGTCCAAAACCCCTATATAGGAAACTTTCTGTCATTTGGCTTTAGCAGCAAGGAAAATATATTAATAAAGAAGGAACTCTTGCCCAAAGTAACTTAAATAACTAAAAGTACTTTTTTAATCCTGGTTGCAGCGGTAGCTAGCAACCTAGTGACTTAAAAGTCAATAAAATTGACTTTAACCACGATATTCTCCACATACGTTATCTTTTTTTCTTTCCGTTTTTTCCCTCCTCAGCAAGTTGGGCACTGGAAAATCATAGAGAGCTGTATAATGGCTCATTTTAAAGTAAATTGCTACATCTAGTGCCTTTTGTAATTAAGAATAAAATAGTTTTAAAAATAGAATCAATTTTAACAAAAAAACTGCATTTTCGTGTACAAGCTTGATGAATAATGTTATAATCGTATATAGGTTATAACCATATATGACGTAATAAGTTAATGCAATATTTATACACGTTCATCTTTTGACAAGATAATTATATTTTAGTTCAGGATCGCTAAAGCTATAATAACCAGCCTCCGTAGAGACTGGTGGCTAGCACAAGTGCCTTGGACCACTCGGCGACGCTGCCTATCATAGCTGTATATGTGAATCTGGGTTGCAGCAGTAGCTAGCAACCTAGTAAGAGACGATAAGTCCAATGCTAAGAAATATAAAAACCCAGAACTCCTAAAAATAGAGTCAGATCAAATCAAAAGTGCATCATTAGCACCACCTTGTCTGAAACCCTACTAGATAAATGAACACGTTGATTTAATTGTTGCTGCTTATAAAGACTTTGGAAATCGTTACCGCAAAGCGGCTTGAACTCACATCTTTAAAATTTGAAAGATAGGCTCTGAGCAAATAATGAATGTCGTCATAGTTTAACTAGAGCTATAGCATGAATAGAAAAACACTGTAATTTTGAATATTTTTCGTAATCTCGGTAAAACATTCGTAAAATGTTTCTCAATTTACAAATATCAGCCTGCATTGTTGCCATCTTTTTAGAATTCTGAATATAATTTTGATTTTGTCCTTATGTGATCTTTGCATTCTGTGTAAACTGCCAAAATATCCATGGTATCTGAGCAATAGTTTGAATCTTTCAATTCAAGCTAGAAAAATATCTTCAAATTTTAAAATTAGTTTTATTTTTGTACATAAAGGATCAATCTGAAAATTACTAAAGAACAAACAGCATGTAATGGAGTTGCTTAGTTGCCTGATTTTCTGTGATTGTTTTAATTTAAAACACGGGACAGATTATAATAAAGATCGAACTCTTCCCTATACCAAGAGGCAACTTCACTAAAGTTAAGATTACAATATTTATATTATGAAAATGCAAAAAGTATGATAAAAAAGTGCAAAACTCTGTAAAATGCAGAAATATTTAGAATGTTTAAGCAACGATTTCACTTTATGAAAATATAATAAAGAACGACCTCTTGCCTATGCTAAATTTTTTAGGCCATTTAGCTATAGTATAGGCTAGTACAGTTATATTTAAAGTCAATACATTAAAAATTATAATACAAATTGCATAAAGAATCGATGTGGTTCATTATAAATTATAAAAGACTTGCATTAAAGGACGATCTATAGCCCATAGTAACTGGAATTTAAGTTGCAGTAGTAGCTTGTATAATAAAGAACCAACTCTTGCCTATACTTACTTGCATAAGGTTCAAGGTTCAAGGTTTAATTTCAAAATATCTGTACAAAATAGACATAAATACAGGGTAAACGCCGGAGACACAAGGTCGAATGACAAAAACCCGGAGGCAACTTAACTAGAGTCAAGATTGCAGTATTTATATTATGACAAAGCAAAGGGTATGAGAAGAACTGCAAAACTTTGCAAACTTCAAAAATATTTAGGATATTTTAGTAATCAAACAGTTCGTCAAACTGCATGGTAAGAGCGTTTCGTTTAAATAGTAACCAAAACTCTAAATACAGAATTTTATTATCAATAGATCCATCAAAAGAATTGGATTTTTATGCTGACTTCAAATATATAATTTTAATCGAGTTTATTCATTCTAATCAAAAGTTACAATCCTGAGAAAATTTGCATTATTCATACTTTTGTCTTTTAAAAAAGGCAAAATTTGCCTTTTTTCAGAATTCAGATTTTTTTTCAGAAAAAAGATTACGGATGAGTTTTTTTCAGATTTTTTTTCAGAAAAAAGATTACGGATGAGTGTTTATCATTTTTTAATAGGAAGAATATTCCCCCCCTTTTTTCTAGAGGTATATTCCCGGAAAGGATATCCGGGAGAAGTACGTCTTCCACTGTTCATCGGTAGAGCAATAGCGTTGCCTAAGTAAAGAAAGAAGTGAACTCTTTGTATCTTTTTCCAACAAGGCACTTTGTATTAAAGGAGTTGTCAAAGAAACTTTTATAGTAAAGAACGAAGTCTAATGAATAGTAAAGTAAAGAACTAATTCTAAATCATTACAGATAAGACAACTAAGATAACAAATAACACATTTACTACATATTTTGTAGCTTTCGATTGTATTACCTCTGAATAATGTTTGTTGGTTTTGCGGCTTCGTCCAATTCTGAAAAATCCTCTGTTATCACATAAAAGGAATACTTCTGTCTCACCAGTCTCCATCTGTTTTTGCCTAGTTTTAAAATTTTGACATTTTGCTTTTATTTTTTCTGGCTTATCAAAGCAGGAGGAATTCCTTCTTTTAATATAGTTGCTAATATAGTTGATGTTTGTTTCTGAAAATTGAAACGCTAAGGGAGGAAAGTATTCATCTTTAAACCCTTCAGTGTGCATAACATATGAGTCACTAGCTTGATCTCTAAGATCAGTTGCGTTGAATATGTGTGCCACCTCATGAATAAGAAATCCAGCAGCTCGTCCTAGCTTCCATACTATGCTTTCATTTCCTTCTTTCAAATATTCATGTGAGTCAATAACAATGTTATTATTCTCGCTTTGGCAGAACCTGCCTCCTGCTACTCCATGAATGTGATAACCTCCAAAATCATCATGGGTATTAGCATATAAAACCGTTATTTGGTTTTCATTTGCAACACGTTCAATTTGCAGGCCTATTGCGATATTGTTTATATCCTTTTGCAGACACTTTTCATTTTTCGCTTCATCCAGAAAACTTGCTTGTGTAGTTTCATTATTATTGGCAATGGCGAGCTTCAAATTGGTAATTTCTTGCATCAATGCATTAATTTTATCCTCACGTTTGGACATTTTTTGCCTCAAGTTAGTAATTAATTGCGTTGCTCCTTCCTTCAATTTATTAATTTCTTCCTTGAATTCATTTATTTCTTTCGAGGTTGTTTTATTTGGTGATAAATCAAAATCTTTTTTCGCTTTATAATAACTATCATAAGCTTCTTGCACTTCTTTACTTTTTTTAAACTTCGCTAAATTTTGTCTTAGTTGTTCAGTAGAAATAACCTTATTTTGTAAAAGACATGCAAGTGGAGCCATTTTAATGGGAAGGTTATAAGCAAATTGGCCTGGCTCATAAAATAATTCAATAGATTTGACAACAAAATAAGGATTATCTACATCTGAAAATGACTGAAGTCTGTAGGTTTCCTTCAGAGCTGAAAATAATAGCATTGAGTAAGACAAGAAATCTGACATACTTTTTGAACTCTCGTATATTGAGTGATGAAAAATTAATTTGATTGGAACGACGTTTTTTTCTGGTCTAGCCGGTATAGGTTTTAAAAAGACTTTGTTGCGCATAATTATAAGTTCCTTTTTATTGCCTTTTTGTAACAAATACAAAGGCAATATTGAATAAAAAGTATAGGTTTTATCGTCTTCCTCAATGACGAAAAAACCCATGCGAATCATTTTTGCTTTAAAAACTTCATCTGTTTCTACAATAAACGCGCCAAAAATGCATTTGGTTCCCTGCTTCTCATCTTTAAATTTGGTGCTGTAAACGTTATATTCAAAATTTAGGTCGGGTTCCTGAGATTTATGCTTATGGATAATGCGAAGATCCTCGTGAAATATCCTAGATGGCTCTAAATCTAAAATTATGGTCGATGAAAATTTTTTACACACTTCAGTTGGAAATCTTGGAATGTGCACCTCCGTTTTCCTGTTGATAGTTGTCAGTTGAATAGAATCAATTCCAAGAAGACAATACGGTTCTCCTTTTTCCTTTTCCCAAGCGAGAACTGTTTTCTTTAAAGTAAAGCACATATATAGTACACATATAAACTTGAATGTTCTATTTCATATTTAGATTTTTAATATCCTATCTTCAGTTCTTCCCATAAGATGACGCATCGAGTCAATTAAATCAAACAAAAAGCAACACAAGTTTAACATTTTCAGGTATTTTTCTAGTTTGAATTACGGAAACTAAAAGTTCTAATGCCTTTTATTAGTCAAAAAACAAAAAAAATAATAGAATAACTTTTTACGAAAAACTGCAATTTTGATGTATTTTCATACTGCAGTCTTTTCAAATATATTTGATGTTTTAGTCAATAATAACCATATATGAAGTAATAAGTGACTTGACGTAATATGTAACACCGATTGTGTGCTAATAATCATAGATGACGTAATGAGTGACGTTACGCAAAAATTGAAAAAATCAATTTTTATTTTATTTTTGTTTTCAGTTAGAATAGCTAAAGTTATAAAACTGTAAAAATATTTATGCTATCTGAGCAAAAATTTTAATCTTTTAATTTAAACTAGAAAAATATCTGAATATTTTAAAATTAGTTTTATTTTTTGATAGGTTCGTGGTACTTGATACGAGTCTTAAACACGAACTGTTTGATAATATTTAATCCCATGAGAAAATTATTTATTGTAATGGTTTCACAAGTAAGAAAAAAGTAACTTAAGGAGAAGAAAAAATATAAAATTCGATCTAAACAGGTTGCTGGCAAAAGGAAAGATAAGTATGAGGAAAACAAGGACGTTCTCAAATTGATTGTCAAAATCTGATATAAGTAGGATAAGGCAGTAGGTCTAAATAAACGTCGTGTTTTAATCAAACACAGAAATGATTAAAAGAAAAGGTTAGTAGAAGGATAAGAAACGAAATCTTCTTTCAAATTTGATGATGAAGAATGGCCAACGTTATTTATGATGATTAAATTTATAGCCAACGTTATTTATTACAGCCTCCTGTGCGGATTGGTATTCTCCAGAATTCACAAAACACCTACATGACATAAGCAGCCATGTGGTTGGCATCGATAAAATGACACCAGCTGAATTAACAGAGATGGACCCTGTATCTGTGGCTATACATTTCCAAAAAAATGGAGGGCCATGTTCAATGACCTTATTTGTACAAAGTTTAATCCTGTCTTGGGTAAAATCAAGGATTTCCTTTGGCGAATTGAATACCGAACAAGAGACGCACCACATGTTCTTTGCATTCTCTGGGTAGACGATGTACCAATCATTGGAATATCTTCACTGGAGGAAGTTACAAAGTACATTGATAGCATTATAACATACCAATTTCCTGACAAACTATTGAGTCTAACCCTGCATAAACTTGTGATCGATTACCAGATGGACCGCTACAACAAGTACTGCCAACGGAAATACAAAAGAAATTCAGGGAAATGGATTAGCTATTGCAAATTCGGCTTTCCTCGCCCTTCTAAGAAACAAATTGAAGTGCATGATGTGATTGATTGTTTGGCTCATGGGACAAACCAAAAAAAAACAGAAAAGGAATTTATGACATAGCTCGTACAGATAAGGAAAGGTACACCAATGATTACAATCCCTCATTGTTATTGGCCAATTTATCAAATGCTGATATTCAATATATTGGTCATATTGGCTCAAAGCTGGGAAGAAGTGAATAATGCATACAAAGGTCGGGGCCCACGAGCAATGTCATTTCTATTAAACTCAGTTAAAACGAGT
The DNA here is from genome assembly GCF_049724085.1 of Artemia sp. Qi Xiang Cuo. Taxonomy (NCBI): domain Eukaryota; kingdom Metazoa; phylum Arthropoda; class Branchiopoda; order Anostraca; family Artemiidae; genus Artemia; species Artemia sp. Qi Xiang Cuo. The sequence continues at coordinate 17,394,604 of NC_142802.1, read as the reverse complement.
CAAATTGGAGCAGTGGAGGTGGTAGATAAGCTTCTTGGCACAAAGTTGTACAGTTACTCGAGACAATTTAGATTTATGGATTTATCCAAGGTGAGAGAACTAAAAAGAATACTTAAAACATTCAAGGAATCGGAAGAAATTGCGAGTAAGGATCCCCGAAATTCAGATTTCCATGTTGCACACTGGGTAGCTGATGTTTAGTAGGCCAAAAGCATACGGAGATCATGACTCTACATGAGTTGTTGTCATGACATGAACTTAAATGACGGGGCAATGATGAAAAATTGTTACTGAAAACAGGTTAATTTTTTTTTACGACGACACACTTACAAACCATACATGCGCGCTAGCGCTTCCTAAGTAAAGAACGATGTGGGTACAATGTGTTCTTTTTTTTGGTTTTTTCTCCATACCCGGGCACTTCGTATCGATGGAGTCGTCATAGAAACTTCGAAAAGGGCTCATTCGATTGGAAATTGGAGTGGCTAGTGTCCTTTTTAATAGTCGAAAGTGATTGGAGGGCAACTAGCCCCCCCACGCCCCTCATTCCCCCAAACACATCCAATCAAAATTTTTAGTTAGCCATTTTGTTCAGCGTAGTTGATTTCCAGATAGAAATTTTGTTTTGAGGAGGACACTACCCCACAGCCATCAGGGCAAGGGTTTTAAGTTACGCCCTGGGGGCATATAAGGTTTTTATAGAAGGCGTTGTCGTAGAAACTGAAAAACAGGCTCATTCGATTGGAAATTCAAAGGGCTAGTATCCTTTAAAAGTCGAAAGTTATTGGAGGGCAACCAGCCCCCCACAACCTTCATTCTCCCAAACACATACAATCAAAGTTTTGAGATAGCCATTTTGTTCAGCGTAGTTGATTTCCAGATAGAAAATTTATTTTTGAGGAGGAAACTCCCCCACATCCCTCAGGTCAAGGGTTTTAAGTTATGCCCTGGGGGTATATAAGGTTTTTGAAGAAGGCGTTGTCGTAGAAACTTCAATAAAAGCTCATTAGACTGAAAATTCAAAGGGCTAGTTCCCTTTTTAATAGTCGAAAGTGATTGGAGGGCAAATAGCTCCCCACACACCCATCATTCCCCAAAACACATACAATAAAAATTTTGAGATAGCCATATTGTTCAGCGTAGTTGATTTCCAGATAGAAAATATGTTTTTGAGGAGGACACTCCCCCACATCCCTCAGGGCAATGGTTTTAAGTTATGCCCTGGGGGTACAGTGGCGTAAATTCAGAAAAATTCTGGGGGGGGGGGCAAACTTCAAAAATTTTTGCCACCTCACGGAAGAAAATTTGCATATTTTCACTTTTACTTTGTGAGGAAAGTACAAAACTATGCTGATTATATTCTGTTATAAAAAAAGAAAAAAAGTTTGAATTGGTGAAAGTTTCTAATTCAGAGCGAGTGGATGGCTTGGAAAGAGCATTTTCGGCCGCGAAGTAGCGAATATTTTTGAAATATTATTAAAAACTGTATTATCCCTTATATTGGACCTCTTAGACTCCTTTTTACGGAAGCAAATTACTTAAAAACATATATTGTGCTGTGAAGGATCAAAGCCAAAAAAGAAAATTTATAATTAGGAAATGTCATTTTGTTTTGTTAAGAATTGAATTGAGTGAAGGCCTAGAACGGGGTTTTCTGGCGCGAAGCGTACTGGCGGAAATGAAAAAAAAACCTGGGGAGGGGCATATTCCATGTCTCAATGGCAGCCTCAAGTGGGTTGAATTAGCAAAAATCCAAGGGAGGGGGAAATCTAGCCAAATTAAGTGGTAGCCAACTTAAAATTCTTTGGATAACAAAGTATAAAACACAATTAGATATACAAAAATTCAAGTATATAAACACAATTAAGCAAATAAATCATAAATTTGTTTGCATCACGAATGAAGTATCCAGAGAGAGCCACTATTCTAATGGGAAACGTCGTTGCTTCAGGGAAGCAAACTTGTCGACGGCAATGTTATAATCAATCTTTTTCGCTTTTTCCGGCTGGGTTACTATAACTAACAAATCGCTAAGTTGCTCATCAGTCATGGTTGTTCTGAGATATGTCTTAACCCTCTTAAGCGTTGAAAAAAATCTCTCGTTAGAGGCAGTTGAAACGGGGAGCGTCAAAGAAATTTCGAAAGTTTCCGAGATGACAGCAAAGGCGTCTTTGTTCATGTAGAGGTAGGCAAGAGCTTTTGATGGGCATTCTGGTTTCATCCTTTGTAAATAAGATTTTGCCAAGGCTATCTCCGACTCAAAATTCAACTCGTTTACTAATAATGTAGGAAAGTCACGCACAAAGTCTTGTATTAGACGTGCATCCAGGAACTTCGGTGAACTTGGCTCAAACACTTCTAAGCCTTGGATTACTGAGGAGGTTTCACCAAACCTTTGTCTCAGATCGGAAGTTACTCGGTCGACTATGAAGTATAAAATGTCCGACCTATAAATTTGAATTTGATCCTCTTCTGTTCGATTTCTTGCTCTGGCACCGATAGTGGTTTCGACGTAAAAATCGAGAAGGCCTCTGCTTATAGCAACCGAGCATCTAGGCTTCTCTATTTGGATTGAGTGCTGCTCGCATAAGCTTTTCGTTGCTTCGACCATCTTAAACCAACACTTTTCAGATCGGAGCTCTAGAACCTGTTGTTGAACTGCTTGAAGCAGAGAATTTACGCCTGAAAGAACGAGGCTCTTGGACTGGAGTTGTCTGGATGCAATATCTATCGGACCGATAATCTGCTCATTATTTCAAGAATGAGCAAGAATTTGGCATCAATTGTTGCCAGCAACCCAGAAGCTTCAGAACGGTCCTCTGTTGAATTGGCTTCATCTGAAATAACCCTTAGTGTTTCGAGAATAGCACCTAAACATGTCCGGATCTTCTGAATTGAGGAAAACCAATAGCACCATCGAGTGTCGGCTAGCCGCTCGAGCTCAATCTTCTTTACTCCGCGTTCTTGTTGGGTTCGAAGGAAAAGTTCGTGACGTGGTGCACTTCGGCTAAGAAAGACATATAATGCCTGAATGCAAGAAAAGAAGTTTCTAACCTCCGTACAAGAAGCTATTGACTGCACAAGCACAAGATTTAGGCGATGGGCGTGACAATGAATATACCTAGCTTGTGGTGCAAATCCTTTAAGAATAGCCTGAACACCATTACATGCGCCGCTCATGACGCTCGCACCATCATAGCCTTGAGCCACACAGGTGCTCCAATCCAGTCCGTGCTTTTCAACAAGATCCTTGATTGCATTAGCAAGGGATGCAACATCTAATTGTTCAAGATGTGTACTTCCGAATGTCTCCTCTCCGATGATAGCATTACTATCAATAAACTGAATAATTAAACCAAGCTGCTCTTTTTTCGACAGATCTTTCGTTTCATCTGCGCAGATTGCCCAATATTTCTTAATAGAGCATCTTGTTTGTTCTCGAAAGAGGTCAGCCAGTATGCTTGTAAGACTATTTTGGTAGTCGGGACTCAAATAGCTTCCATACCGACGTTTTAGTTTTTGCTGAAGATCTGGGTTTCCCTCTGTCATCATTTCTAGTATTTCTATAAAATTAACTCGATTGTGTGAGTCGTCGTGTTCATCATGACCTCGAAATGGGAGCCCTTGGCGTGCTAGGGCACATGCCACTTTCGCAAGTTTGACTATATGCAGGCGATTTTCCGCTATGGCTTCCTTCCGATTTGAATGAAGAGTTGTAGCTATTGACTCAGATGTGCCACACTTAATTGCTTTATATTTGGTCCAGCTGCGATTTGCTTCGTTATGAGCTTCTGAAGCCTCGTGTTTTTCAATCCTTTCGAATAGCTTTTTCCAGTTATTCATTCCTGTGTCGACAAACACTACATTATCAGAAGTATTTCCATGATTTCATGTTAAGGTAAAGTGCCGACAGCAAAAGCAGTAAATGGCGTCTTCTTTAAGAGAGTATTCTACCCATGGTTTTTTCTCATAGGCTTTAGCAGAAAAACGGCGACCGTTTGTTTTGGGGTAGTCGGCTAGCTTTGGCTGGTTGGGTGCCTCCCTTTTATGGTGGGAGATGTCATGATTGCCTCTCAATATCGTATCCGATGCATCGTACACTTCCGCCCCAAAAAAAAATCCAGTGCTTTCGCTTTTAAACGTTTGAACTTTATTCAGAGGCCGATAGCTCTGAAAGAATTGTTCCCTTAAATAGGTGTCTAGGAGACATAAGGAATAATAGACTTTCTTAGTAAATATTTCTAGAATTTCCAACGCTCCGCAGCAAAAAATACTGTTTTCAAGCCATTTACTCCCATTTCTACAGAAACTTTCGCCACTCTAAACCTTTTTTCCGTCGGTACAGTTTTGGTTTTGTTGGAAAACTTTCGTCGTGCTCGCCCCTCCCCCCAAAAAAGTGATAGTGACGCCCCTACTCCTAGTTTCTAATTAGCTTTTCTCCTACCGTTTAGTGTTACGTATTGGCAATTTGTCCTTAATAGTTTTCGTTTTTGTTATTTCATGATTAATAACGGGGTGGTCTGTAAAATAGTGTGCTTTTTCTCTCATTTATAATAATAGCTTTATTTCCGCCAAAATTGACGATAGCATACAAATATCTTTCGACTGATCATTTAATACGCTCTAGCCTCTTCTGCATGTTTAAGTGCCTCGAAAGGCTCAAATTCTCAGATTTTAGAATTCGGTAAAATAGTCTAAGCTAGTCAACTGAAATTTAAAAGGGTTAAAACATATATATCGTTTTTTGTCAGTTTAACTACGAGTAGAATTTTGTAAATTAAACAATAACATAATCCGAAAAAGAAACTTAGCAACTCAATACAACAAAATTCTCGTACTTATCTAGCTTATCAGCAAAATCTAGGAGGGCAAGTCGCAAATTTTGTTTTGGATGAAGCACGCTGACGTGAAGCAAATGCCTCACAATAACAGCCGATTAACCTTTAAAAAGTAGAATTTTGTCACGAAGCAGCACTTTTTATTTATACTAAAACTGTCAATTCAAATTTGTATTTTAGGTCTTTTTCATTCCCTTTTTGTGCCATACCCAGCTTCTATGGTGAGAATATAACAAGAGGTATTAATAATGGTGAGCGGCCGCCTAGCAAAAATGGCTGGGCCTTAGGAAAGCATTTAATGCTCTTTCATTCTCTTAAGCTCTTCCAAAACTCTTTGCCATAAATTATGTCTGATAAATCAGGCTGTAGTCCCTGTAGTCATCTCTGAAGTCACACCTCACATGGGCCAGCTTCTGTTGCTGCCTCGGTTGCTGCTACACTATCCAACAACTTAGCTTTTTTAGCCGGTTGACTAGGTTTAAAAATATCGATTATTTTTCTCTGACTCATCGCACATTCTTATTCAACAAATGAATTCATTCAATACTATCTTTACTTGACAATGGTAGAGAAAATACGAGGCTCCGGGTTACTATCTTTACTTGACAATGCTAGAGAAAATACGAGGCTCCGGGTTATGCGTCATTTCGTATAAGATTTTGTATTCGATAAAATTTGTATTTTTTATTCGGATGAAGGATAAATAAGGGTATAATCTAAAAAAATCTGGGGGGGGGGGAAATCAGGTCTGGGGGGGCAAAACGAGGTCTGGGGGGGAACTTCCCCCCTGCCCCATAGCAATTTACGCCCCTGTGGGGGTATATAAGGGTTTTAAAGAAGGTATTGTCGTAGAAACTTTAATAAAAGCTTGTTCAACTGGAAATTCAAAGGGCTACTGCCCTTTTTAAAAGTCGAAAGTGATTGGAGGGCAACTAGCCCCCCCCCCCCCACACACCCATCATTCCCCCAAACACATCCAATACAAATTTTGAGATAGCCATTTTGTTCAGCGTAGTTGATTTCCAGATAGAAAATATATTTTTGAGGAGGACACTCCCCCACAACCCTCAGGGCAAGGATTTTAAGTTATGCCCTGGGGGCATTTAAAGTTTTTATTGAAATCTTTGTCGTAGAAACTTGAAAAAGGGCTCATTCGATTTGAAATTCAAAGGACTAGTACCCTTTTTATAGTCGAAAGTGATTTGAGGGCAACTAGCCCCCCTCTTACGCCCACCTTTTCGCAAAACGCATACAATCAAAATTTTTAGATATCCATTTTATTCAACGTGGTTGGAAGTTTTGGAAATTAGGTTTTTAAGGATGACAGCCCATCCCTCCCCACAGCCCTCAGGGCAAGGTTGTAAGTTATTCCCTGGGGGCATATACACCCACCATTTTCCCAAACACATCGAATTAAAATTTTGAGATATCCATTTTGTTCAACGTTGTTGAAAGTTCTGGAAATTTTGCCTTTTAGAATGATAACCCCCTCAGAGCCTTCAGTGCAAGGATTGTAAGCTATGCCACGGGGACATATAAAGTTTTTTTTGAAAGCGTTGTCGTAGAAACTTCAAAAGGGCTCATTCGATTGGAAATTCAAAGAGTTAGTACCCTTTTTAATAATCAAAGGTGATTGGAGGGCAACTAGCCCCCCCCCCCACGCCCATCATTTTCCCAAACACATCCCATCAAAATTTTGAGATAGCCATTTTGTTCAGCGTAGTTGATTTCCAAATAGAAAATATGTTTTTGAGGAGGACACTGACCCAAAACCCTCAGGGAAAGGGTTTAAGCTATGCCCTGGGGGCATATAAGGTTTTTAAAGAAGACGTTGTCGTAGAAACTTCCAAACAGGCTCATTCGATTGTAAATTCAAAGGGCTAGTACCCTTTAACAGTCGAAAGTGATTGGAGGGCAACTAGCCCCCCCACGCCCATCATTCCCCCAAACACATCCAATCAAAATTTTGAGATAACCATTTTGTTCAGCGTAATTGATTTCCAAATAGAAAATTTGTTTTTGAGGAGGACACTCCCCCAGAACCCTCAGGGCAAGTGTTTCATGTTATGCCCTGGGGGCATATAAGGTTTTTATAGAAGGCGTTGTCGTAGAAACTTCAAAAAAGGCCCATTCAATTGGAAATTCAAAGGGCTAGTAGCCTTTTAATAGTCGAAATTGATTTCCAAAAGTGCTCATTCGATTGGAAATCGAAAGGCCCTTTTTAACTGTCGTAAGTGATTGGAAGGCTTGACATTTTTATAGTAAAGATCGATGTGGGTATAATGTATTATTTTTTGTTGTTGTTGTTGTTTAGACCAGGGCACTTCATATCGAAAGAAATGTCGTGGGAACTTCGAAAAGGGCTCATTCAATTGAAAATGGAATAGAGCTGATGCCCTTTTTAATAGTTGAAAGGGATTGGAGGGCAGCTAGTCCCCCTTTCACTCCCACCCTCGCATTTGCCCATTATGTTTAAAAACTAAATGTTGCCATAAGATAAATGAAAATGCACTGTGATAATGCTAATTCTCAATAAGGCATCTCAGCAGTATCCCAAGAAAGATTGAGGGTATTATGTTCAAACTTTCGGGGCCACTTCTGCTCTTAAAATTTAACCAAAGCAAAATAGCGTAAGTGTATCCAAGCTATCAAAGAAAGTAAACCTATTTTTTTGCGAATGGTGTCAAGTTTTCCATTTCAGGTCAACTAGAAGAGGTATGAAACTAAATTGAACAGTACTATTCGTGTCCTGATTTTTAAAAGGGTGTATGTTATTAAAAATTGCTGAAAATTTTTCTCCAGCATACAAATAGCAGGCCTAAAGTTTAAAGAGAATTGAGCAGCCAAAGGGGAAAGGTAAGATGAGTAATAAAGGTAAAGGAAATGAAGTGAAGGGGTAATGGGACGTTCTACCTATTAGTATTTTTTTGTAAAGGTAGAGTTTTTCATTTCTTTATTGTTATATTGTTATTTTCTTTATTGTTATATTATATTGTTATTTTGGGTGATTGGGGCTAAAAGTAAATTATATATCGGGGGAAATAGAGGTTGATGAAAAAGGATTTGAAAAGTGTAATTTAAGGTCACGATGGAAGGAGTGCCCTAAGGGGGGAGGGCAGCCTGAGATATCGGATGAACCTAAAAGGTATATGAAAATTGAAATGTAGTATACCTCTATTTTTATAACCTGATATATTTTGGAATGCTCAATTTTATATAAATGTAATATTTTGAAATTTTTGAAGAAGTTTTTTATTTTGAAAAGAGTAGGTGACGTTAAATAAATTATGAGATATTCTTAAAGAAAATTTGAAAGTCACCGAGAGGAGAGGAGGTGGAAAAAAAATAGCAGGCCAAACTATAAAGTCTTAAAAAAAGAAAAGATTTAAAGTGTTATTTTCTTTTTCCCTGAAAAGACTATGTCAATATAAAACGAACAGAAATTAATTAAAAAAACTTTTTCCACAAAATAAGTTTTTCAAAGAAAAGTAAAGAACTACATTAAACAAAAAATGAGCAAAAATAAAATAAAATAATCTACCAAGCGTCAAACTACCACAAATCAACATCTATAAATATATTAAACCCAAAACGAACAGAAATTACAATAAATAACCGAGTCAAACTCAAAACGAGCAGAAATTAACATAAGTTGGGCAAAAAACGCCTATGTCTTCCCAAGGCCAGAACAAAATTTGCACTTAAATGAAAAATACAAATGAATGTGCATTGTCAGTTTAATATACATATACTGATATTTAGTAATCAAAATGTCAATATTATTTTATTTATTAAAGTTATAAAAGTAAAAACATAAAAAAGCATAAAAGCATTGAAAGTGTAAAATATCCAGCCTTGGTAGGCTATCATGAGAAGCTGGTAAATAAAACTAAATGCGATACTGAATTTGAGACAAGAGCCCACAGAAATTCAGGCTAATTAAATGAATGACTTAACTGATGAGCAGCAGGAGATTGATGGTCCGAATAACGCTATAAAAGGTGAGATTATTGATAGAGAGGCTGACGCAGTAGAAGATTTAGTAAATACAAATAGACAGCTACTAGAGTCAATTACAAGTAAAAAGTTGTAAAACGACTTTAATTCCCTTAATTTAGATCAGAAGAAAATTGTTGACAGAGTTTTAGGCAACCTAAGAAACAGCAGCAACGACAAACCTATCAGACTAATAGTTTATGGCTTTGGAGGAACTGGAAAGTCACACGTGTACTCAGTTTTCTTAGAAGGTTCCTTTGTCAGAAATTCATGAGGGAGGATTGTCCCGTTGTTGTTATGGCCCCAACTGGACTTGCTGCTCATAATATAAAGGGGGTTACCATTCATAGATGTTTAAGTCTTCCAGCTGACCAGCAGACAACTGCAAAATATGCATCGTTATCCACCGAACAGTTGTTGACATTACGAAAAACACTTGGACGAACTCGACTCTTCATTATAGATGAAACAAGCATGGTTTCGTCTCTTATGCTGATTTATATTCATTTACATTTGACGTAAATTAAATCTAATAATTTTCCAATGGGAAATGCCAACTTTGTTCTCTTTGGAGATTTTTTCTTCAATTGAGGCCCACGTTGGCAAATCCACCGTTTATTCCTCTTACTTGTTTAGAGATCCAAAATACACTTGGATCAATGGAATCCTCTAATCTATTATATGAATTTTATTATGATGAGCTGACAATCAACAAGAGGCAAAAAAAGGACAAGACATTTGCAGATATTCTTGCAAACATAAGGCTTGGAAATTGTGAAGAATAGCATCTCCAGTTTCTTTCTACACGAAAGTTTTTGTAAAAACTACCAAAGAATACCGTCATTTATGCAACAAAGGCAAATTACCGGTTATTTTGATGCCCACAAACGACGACTGTAGGCTAATAAACAGCACACTGCTAAAGGAAACGAGTTCGGAACATGTTACACTGACTGCCATTGATTGTCTTTCTTTTGATGTCAGAAATAAAAGAATTGAAGCAGAAGCAGCGAAATTGTTTCGAGCTTTGCAGATGACAGCAAACGAACAGCTGGTGCATTAACAAAATTTGTACTGGATGTGCATGCATTTGTACTGCATTTGTACTGCAATGCAGTACAAATGTACTGCATTTGTACTGTAATGCATGAGTAATGCTTCAAAGAAACATTGTTGTGGATAAAGGCTTAGTAAACGGATCTGTGGGCTACGTTAAAGAGTTTAAAAGTTTACCAAACGGAGAAATAGTGAATGTTTTGGTTACAATTTGATAGTCAAGAACAGTTGACAAGCATAGGCCGTGATACAGTTTGACTGAAAGCACTCAAAGAGGTTTATTATACTAGAAAATAGTTTCTATTGCTACTAGCATTTGCAATTACTATTCACAAATCTTAAGGCCTCAGCTTGGAATGTGCTGGAAGTCGTTGCTTTGGACCGTGGATGATTTATGTTGCATTATCCAGAGTTACCACTAGAGCCGGGTTGTATCTTGTGGCACTTGGTCCAAGTAAAATTATTGCTGACATGGAAGTCATCTCAGAGTATAATCGTCTTAGGAGTAGTTTTAGACCAGATCCTCCATTATTGAAAATCTTCCAAATACTTACAACTAATTTGAATGATGATGTCATGGAAATAGGTAGCATAGGAGATGTTTCTCCAAAAGGGAAGAAAAGTAAGACTAGTCTCGAACATGTAATCATGGGAGAAGGAAAAAAAAAGAAAAACAGCAATAGAAGATTCGTTTCTAAATAAGTCAAATTGCCAAAAAACAATGTCTATAAAAAATGCAGCAAAATCAAACGATAATATAGTGCCAACGAAAGGTAATAACATTCTTCAAGGTATTGAAGAAAACAAAAAATGATCTAACCAAAAGCAGCTCTATCAAAGGGGTATTGGTGCTGGTAGAAAAGGTTTCCAAAACAGAGATTGTGTTTTATGCTACCCAAACTCTACAGTTCAGTGCATTTTTGGCTTACGCAGAGTACTATTAGATATGTTGCATAATTCACAAGGTAACGTTCCAGCTAAAATTTACTGATAGCAGCGTCTTCCCTTGACAATATTGAGTCAACGGTCCAGCTAAGATCATTACTGTCGACTGTGTATGGGTTTGCTGAGGACGAACAGCAGTCACTCTGCGAGATTTGTGAAGCTTTGTTTAGAAATACGGATGAAGAAAAACAGAAACAAACTCATCAACTACCCTCAGCATTCTTAGTAGACTATTTCAGTTCAAAAATCATAAATTTTTGGCTTGTCACTTCTGTAACTGGAGCTATATTCATGATAATATGACAAACGGAAAAGTGTTCTATTTTTCAGTTCCAGGAGTTCTAAAACCGGATGCATCAGCTCATGAAGAGGTTGTTCATACATCGAACATTCAATTTAGTGAAGTTTTAAGTCCAAATCCTGCTGGAAAATTTTGCCTAAGTAAACATCAGCTAACATCAAACACAGTTTTTACTGAAATGCCGCAGTTTCTTGCGATTAACCATGACAGGAGTGCAATGGCATATAAAATTACGAGGAGTAATTTTAATAATTAGTTTTGATCCAGATCAAATATCAAACAGTTCGTGGTAACGAACTGTAGGTAAGGAGCGACCCGGCTCAATGGGAACCGAAACTCTAGAAAACGGAATCTTCAAATATATAACTTTCATCAAGTTTAGTGCTACCCATCAAAAGTTACGCGCCTGAGAAAATTTGGCTGATTTTCAGAAAAAGGAGGAAAGACCCCCTTAAAGTTATAGAACTTTAATGAAAATCACACCATCATGTTGAGCGTATCAGAAAACCCTACTGTAGAGGTTTCAAGCTCCTATCTACAAAAATGTGGAATTTTGCATTTTTTGCCAGAAGAAAGATCACGGATGCGTGTTTATGTGTTTTTTTTTGTTTTTTTTCTTTTGTTTTTTCCCCAGGGGTGATTGTATAGCCGCAGTGTTTCTAGAATATCGTGGCAGGACTCATTCGGATGAAAATGAAAAGTTCTGGAGCTCTTTTTAAGTGACCAAAAAATGGAGGGCAACTAGACCCCCTCCCAGGCTTATTTTTTTCCCAAAGTCACCCGATCAAAATTTTGAGATAGCCATTTTGTTCAGCATGCTCGAAAATATGATAAATATGTCTTTTAGGATGATTTAATCCCCCGAAGTACCCAGAGGGAGGGCTAAAAGTTATGAACTTTACCCAATGTTAACATATAGTATTGGTTATTCGGAAGTATACAGAAGTTTTCAGGAGGTTTTTTTCAGGTAGTGGGAGGGAAGGGTGGATCGGGGGTTACGTTGGAGGTTCTGTCCATGAAAGAGGATTTCATGGGGGAAGGGAAATTGAACTGAAGAGGGCGCCGGACTTGCCAGCATTATTTATTGGTTATTGGGAAGTATACAGACATTTTCAGGAAGGATTTTTTTCTGGAGGGGGGGGGGGGCTAGAGGAGGGGATTACTATGGAGAATCTTGACGGGGAGGATTTTCCTTTGGGGGAAGGGAACTTTCTAGGAAGGGGGCGCCAGATTTCCAAGCATTATTTAAAAAAGAATCAGAAATTAAATAAAAAAAAACTAGTTTTTTCAACTGAAAGTAAAAAGGAACATTAGAACTTAAAACGAACAGAAATTATAACGTATATGAGGGGGTTCTCCCCCAAGTCAATACCTTGCTCTTTACGCTACAGTTTGTTTTAGTGCTTTCAAAAGAGTTATCTATTCTAATTAAACGGCCTTTGTGATTCAGGGGTTTGTGAATCAAATTTTTTTTTAACTTTTAACATAAAGAGCGTGGTATTGACTAAGGGGAGAACCCCCTCATATACGTAATAACATATACGTAATAAAAAACAACAATAAAAAAACAAGCGATACGGCTCAATAGTAATCGAAACTTTTAAAAACGGAATTTTGATGTCAATAAATCTATCAAAAGAATGTGTTTATAATGCTGATCCTAAATATATAAATTTGATTAAGTTTAGTATTACTCATCAAAGGCTACGACCCTGAGAAAATTTACTAGATTTTTTAAAGAGGGGGGAGACATCCCCTAAAAGTTAAAGAATTTTATTGAAAATAACACGGTCAGATTCAGCATATCAAAAAACCTTATTACATAGCTTTCAAGCTCATATCTGCAAAAATCTGCAACTTTGTATTTTTTGCCAGAAGAAAAATATACGAATATAGAAGTTATTTACGTAAGTTAATTTGTAAAAGACATCCATTTAGCAAAAGAAAAGTAAAATTCTTATGCAAATTTTGTTTACTTATTCAATGACGGTTAGCCAAAATAAAAGCTGCATTAACTAAAAAACGATCAGAAATTAAAAAAAAAACAAGTTTTTTTAACTGGAAGTAAGGAGCGACATTAAAACTTAAAATGAACAGAAATTATTCCGTATATGAAAGGGGCTGTCCCCTCCTCAATTTCTCGCTCTTTACGCTAAAGTTTGACTCTGTCTTACAACTTTATTTTTTAAAACAATACAAAACTTTAGCGTAAATAGCGAGGCGTTGAGGAGGGGACAGTCCCTTTCATATACGGATTAATTTCTGTTCGTTTTAAGTTTTAATGTCGCTCCTTACTTTCAGTTTAAAAAACTTGTTTTTTTTATTTAATTGCTGAAAAGAATAATGAGTGAGGTCATATCTGACGTTAGCTACAATGACATTGTGGTATCCTTGGTATCCTTGGAGCGATATAGAGCAATTGCCATCGCTGTTAATTCAGGTATTAATTTCAACTCCGGTCACAATTAAGTTTATAGGCAAACGTTGGAAGGTACATCGTTTATCTGTGATGATTCAAATGTAAAATTGATGGGTAAAAAAAAAACATGGACTGTTCAGGTATGACTTTTGTCGTTCTTCAAAGACATAGCTAAGATTTTTTAAAGTGTTTTCATAAAAAGTGTTACACTATTATTTTACATAAATGATCGATATGGTTCATAATAAATGCAGAATATGTAAGTTTCATCAGATATAGATTCATGTTAAAGATTGATAAATGACGTCATAATCATATGTTGTAGCCAGGTCGTCTCTTAATATTCAAATTAAGAAAAAAACATAGACTTTTTCCTGTTTGTTACAATAAAGAACGAACTCTTGCCTATACTAACATCTATAGGCAACTTAACTATCTTAATTATTAAGTATGAATTCTGGCCCATAGTAAAATAAATCATCATATGCTTTATTTAAGGCTTGAACTCATGATCCAACGGTTATGAAACCTATCGTCTACTGACTTACTGTTATAGTGATAGGCCACGATGCCACCAATGTTATAGTGGTACGCTACAAATATCGGGGTTGTAAATACCCTATTTACAGTATACCCTGCCCCAGGGTGTGATAACGTGAGCGAGTGGTCAAATGGCCACTTTCTAAGGTCAAGTATACCCGCCCTGGCTTATCACTCAAAATCTCTAAATCTATCCTTGGAGGTACGAACCCCCTGTCAATATAATAATAACGGTATCTCATAACTCTGTTCCTACCCTGCCTGGGTACCGAGAAAACTAGTACACAGTTTGAAGAAAATACCTTACTTGTATTCTTCCAAACGGTCACATATAATAGTAGTGTTGTAGTAACAGTTCCAACGGGGCAGTTTTCATACCATACAACGGGGCAGTCCCCCTGAATTCCAACGGGGCAGTCATTCCGACGGGGCAGTCATTCCACCAGGGTATTAACATGTATCATAAGAAAACACCACGCCTATAAAGTCATATCTTTGGTTGTGTTTTTGTGTTGTAATTACAATCAGCATACTATGAAAATTCGTGCTGTTCAAAGCACAGTGATTTTATATTAAATTTCATGTTTCTGTTAAAGTCGCTATCATTCCATGTTTTATTTAATGTTTTTTTTTTGTATGGATGTCTTATGTTTATAGATGTAAGGATTTTTATTGTTCACCATACAAGGGGGCTATCATTCCATGTTTTATTTAATGTTGTTTTTTGTATGGATGTTTTATGTTTATGAATGTAAGGATTTTTATTTTTCATCATATAAGCGGGCTATCATTCCATGTTTTATTTAATGTTCTTTTTTCATATGGATGTTTTATGTTTATTGATGTAAGTATTTTGGTTGTTCACCATACAAGCGCCCTGTCATTCCATGCTTTATTTAATGTTTTTTTTTGCATGGATGTCTTATGTTTATGGATATAAGGATTTTATTGGTCACCATACAAGCGGGCTATCATTCCAAGCAGACACAGGCCAATTGATGTTAAGCGTCACAATATCGTAACAAGTTGCTTACACAATCAATTTATCAATTGGATTTTTGGTATGTAATAACAGTGACCTGTTTCGGGACATTGTTATGGCATCATCGTGAGAATATGCATACAACGATGATTTGAGACGCATACCGAACAGACAATTTCTTCTGATGCTTGGGCCCCAAGTCCTCCCCCTATCCCTATACACCTCCCTCCCTCAAAACCTCCCCCTACAGTTCTTTCCCACCCCACCCCTCCCTTCCTCCTTTCCCCCCCCCCCAACTTTTTTTTACACTGTATTTTTTTCAACCTTTTTTTCCATCTCTTAGAATGACATGAAACATACTTAAAACATATAAAAATTACATTTAATATTTTCCAAATTCAAAATGAGAATGATATAGATATGTTATTCGTTACTATTAGTTACTATTGGAAAAATATTGTCTGCAGTAGCACTTTTTTCTTACTAATTTTTTTTATGAATTATTCAAATTTTTTTTTATCGACATCTTTTGTCGGATACGTCGGAGGACATTGACAAAATCTATGTATTATAATGAGTAAATTCTTTATCAACATCTTTTGTCGGATACGTCGGAGAAAATTGACAAAATCTAAGTATCAGATTAAATAAATTTATTATCAGCATCTTTCGTAAGATATGTCGGATAACATTGCCAAAATTTAAGTATCAGAGTGAATAAATTCTTTGTCGACATCATTTGTCGGATACGTCAGATAACATTGACAAAATCTATGTATGAGAATGAATAAATTCTTTATCAACATCTTTTGTCAGATACGTTGGATAAAATTGACAAAATCTAAGCATCAGATTAAATAAATTCTTTATCAGCATATTTTGTCAGATATGTTGGATAACATTGTCAAAATCTAAGTATTAGAGTGAATAAATTCTTTATCAACTTCTTTTGTTGGATACATAGGATAATATTCACAAAATCTAAGTATCAGAGCCAATAAATTCATTAATATCCTCATTTCTCAGATACATTGAATAAAATTGACAGAATATAAGTGACAGAGTGAATAATTTTTTTTTATCAACATCTTTTTTCAGATACATCGGATAAAATTGATAAAATCTAAGTATCAGAACAAATAGATTCTTTATAAACATCCTTTGTCGGATATGTTGGTAAACATTATCAAAACTTAAGTGTCAGAGTAACCAAAGTCTGTATCAAGATCTATTGTCAGATTTATCAATATAATTTGACAGATACGTTTGATAGTGTCAGAATGAATAAATTCTTTATCATTGTCTTTTGTCAGATATGATTGATAAAATTGAGAAAATCTAAGCATCAGAGTGAGTAAATTCTTTATCAATGTCTTTTGACCGATACGTTTGATAACACTGATCAAATCTAAGTCTCATAGTGAATGAATTATATATCAACTTCTTTGTCGGACACATCAGATAACATTCATATAATCTAAGTATCAGAGTGAATAAATTCTTTATCAACATGCTTTGTCAGATATGTCTGATAAAATTGAGAAAATTTAAGCATCAGAGTGAATAAATTCTTTATCAATGTCAATTGACAGATACGTTTCATAACACTGACATAATTTAAGTATCAAATTGAACACATTCTTTATTAACATTCTTTATCGATATCATTTGTCGGATACGCGGATAACATTGGCAAAATCTATGTGTTAGAATGAATAAATTCTTTATCATCTTCCGTTGTTGGATATGCTATTATGAAAAAATTGTAAGTAAGTAACAAACTCTTTCTTGAATTCACCTCTTGGATACACAATACAGAAATGTCGAGACTAAAACAAATACAACTATACAGATTCACAAATGCAAACCGACAAAGACAAGAAGAGGGATAAGCAAACACCCTCCCAGACACATAGGCAAAGAGAGTGAGAGAGATAAAAACATATGTAAATATATGGACTCAGACATACAAACCAACAAAGACAGGCATTGAGATAAGCAAACACCCGCCCAGACACATAGGCCCAGAGAGTGAAAGAGACAAAATCAAATATAACTATATAGATTCAATCATACAAACCGACAAAGACAGGCAGTAGAACAAGCAGGCACCCACCCAGACACACTGGTTTAGAGACTGAGAGAGACAAAATCACATACAAATATATAGGTTCAGACATACATAGCGAAAAAGACAGGCACTGAGTGAACCAAGCACATAGCCAGATTCACAAGCAAAGAGAGTGAGAGAGTCAAAAAACGCATATAAATGCATAGATTTAGACATACAAACCGACAAAGACAGGACCTGAAAGAAGCTAATATCAGACCAGACACATAGGCATAGAGAGTAAGATAGACAAAAACACATGCAAATATATAGAATTTAAAATACAAACCAACAATAACAGACAGTGAGAGAAACAAACGAATACCCATATTCCCAAGAAAAGGGGGTGACAGAGTCAACAACGCATACAAAAACACAGATTTAGACATACGAACCGACAAATATAGGTACTGGGAGAAGCAAACTTCCCCCCAGAACCATAGGCAAAGAGAGTGAGAGAGATAAAAACACATGCAAATATATAGATTTTCACATACAAACCAACAAAAAAAGGGATTGAGATAAGCAAACACCCGCTCAGACAAACAAGCAAAGGAAGTGAGAAAGACAGAAACATATACAAATATATAGATTCAGACATACAAACCGACAAAGACAGGCACTGAGATAAGCAAACACCTGCCCAGACATATAGGCAAAGAGAGTGAGAGAGACAAAAAAAATACAAATATATAGATTCAGACATACAAACCGACAAAGACACATTGGAACAAGCAGACACCCAACCAGATACACTGGTTTAGAGAGTGAGAGAGACAAAAACACATACAAATATATGGATTCAGACATACATAGCGACCAAGACAGGCACTGAGAGAAGCAAGCACATATCCAGATTCACAAGCAAAGAGAGTGAGAGAGTCAAAAACGCATACAAATACATAGATTTAGACATACAAACAGACAAAGACAGGCCCTGGGAGAAGCAAACATCCAACCAGACACATAGGCAAAGAGAGTAAGAGAGATACAAAAACACATGCAAGTATATAGATTTCAACATACAAACCAACAAAGACAGATACTGAGAGAAGCAAACGCATACCCATATTCTTCAGCAAAGAGAGTGAGAGAGTTAAAAACGCATAGAAATACATAGATTTAGACATGGAAACCGACAAAGACAGGCACTGGAAGAAGCAAACATCCGACCAGACACATAGGCAAAGAGAGTGAGGGACATAAAAACACATGTAAATATATAGATTTTGACATAAAAACCAACAAAGACATGCATTGAGATAAGCAAACACCCGCCAGACACACAAGCGAAGGAAGCGAGAGAGACAAAACACATACAAATATATAGATTCCGACATACAAACCGACAGAGACAGGCACTGAGATAAGCAAACACCCGCCCATACACATAGGCAAAGAGAGTGAGAGAGACAAAAACAAATACAACTATATAGATTCAGACATACAAACCGACAAAATCAGGCACTGGGAGAAGTAAATATCCGCCCAGGCACATATACAAAGAGAGTGAGAGAGACAAAACACACATACAAATACGTAAATTAAGACATACAAACCGACAAATACATGCACTGGGACCCGCAAACATCCGTCCACACACACACACACAGGCAAAGAGAGTGAGAGTATAGATTCAGACGTAAAAACCGACAAAGACAGACACTGAGAGAAAAAAACACCCACCCAGATTCACAAGCAAAGAGAGTGATAGAGTCAAAAACACATACAAATACATACGCTCAGGCACACAAATCGACAAAGACATGCACTGGGAGAAGCAAATATACAAACTGACGAAGACAGACACTGAGAAAAAAGAGAATGAGAGAGTCAAAAACGCATACAAATACATATATTTAGACATACAAACTGACAAAGACAGGCACTGGGAGAAGGAAACACCCACCCAGACACATAGGTAAAGAGAGTGAGAGAGTTAAAAAACATACAAATATATAGATTTTGACATACAAACCGACAAAGACAGGCAATGAGATAAGCAAATACCTGCCCAGACGCGCGTGCAAAGAAAGTGAGAGAGACAAAAACACATACAATTATACAGGTTGTGACATAGCAACCATCAAAGAACGATATTGGTAGATGCAAACACCCGTCAAGACACATACGAAAAGAGAGTGAGAGAGATAAAAACACATGAAAATATATAGATTTTGACATACAAACCAACAAAGACAGGCATTGGGATAAGCAAACACCCACCCAGACACACCAGCAAAGGAAGTGAGAGAGACAAAAACGCATACAAATACATAGATTCAAACATACAAACCGACAAAAACAGGCACTGTGAGAAGCGAACATCCACCCAGACATATAGGCAAAGAGAATGTGATAGGGACATAAACGAATACAAACACATAGATTAAGATATAAAAACCAACAAAAACAGGCACTGAGACACTAAAACATCCACCAACACACAAGCAAAGAGATTGAGAGTATTGATTCAGACGTAAAAACCAACAAAGACAGACACTCAGAGAAGCAAACACTCACCCAGATTCACAAGCAAAGAGAGTGAGAGAGTTAAAAACGCATGCAAATACATAGATTCAGACATACAAACCAACAAAGACAGGTAGAGAGTGAATGAGACAAAAACCCATACAAATATATAGATTCAGACCTACATACCGACAAAGACAGACACTGGGAGAAGCCAATATCCGCACAGACACTTAGGCAAAGAGAGTGAGAGAGATAAAAACACATGCAAATATATAGATTCGGACATACAAACCGACAAAGACAGACACTGAGAGAAGCAAACACATACCCAGATTCACAAGCAAAGAGAGCAAGAAAGTCAAAAAACGCATACAAATACAGAGATTGAGACATAAAAAACGAGAAACACACGCACTAGGAAAAGCGAACATCCACCCGGACACACAGTCATAGAGAGTGAGAGAGAGATGAAAACACATGCAAATAAATAGATTTTGACACACAAACCAGAAAACTCTGAAAGAAGCAAACACATACGCAGATTCACAACCAAAGAGAGTGAGAGAGTCAAAAACCCATACAAATACATAGATTTAGACATACAAACTGAAAAAGACACTGGGAGAAGCAAACATCCGCCCAGACACATGGCAGGCATTGAGATAAGCAAACACCTGCCCAGACATACAAGCAAAGGAAGTGAGAGAGACAAAAAGGCATACGAACATATAGATTCAGATATACAAACCGACAAAGACAGGCACTGAGATAAGTAATTTATTTATCGTTACGTTGACTTTAGGTTAGATCGGTTATAGATGGCAGCACACCCGCTCAGCCACACAGTCATAGTGAGAGAGACATGCAAAAAGTTGGGTTAATTTAGGTTCACTTAGGGTGGCGCGCCACTCTAAGTGAACCTAAATTAACCTAACTTTTTGTATGCCTCTCTCTCACTATGACTGTGTTTCCCCGACTAACTCAAAAATAGTATTCTGTACAGCAACTGTTCATAAAGGCGGGCCTTCGCTTGGCCCAGCCAATCCTCTCAATCCCCATTCAAAACCCATTCTACTTTTTCTTTGCTTTATCTTTAAATGACTCAAACCAGGAAGTCCGAAATAGAATTTATTTTAAAGCTTACTTATTGCAAAACAACTATAGCTAAGCAACTAAACTTTAAATTGTCATTGAAAATTGCACTATAGGCAAATCTAAGCAAATATAATTACGGAACCAAAACAGGTCATTTATCTGAAAAGAAAGGAAACAGGGGTAGAACCCAACACCTTCCCCCCGTAAGATAAATGACCACCCACATACTACCTTGGTTCACCCTTACAAACATAAAAACATAATTTCAACTTTACAAAATCCATTTGCCTTCTCTCTTCCACCAGTGTCTGTGCTACTACTTCCACCGCTTGGCTCTGGATCGGTCGTCATCAACACGTCTCTACTGTAGAACCACTATGGTCTAGATCGTATGGCATTCGCATTAAGTTTTCAATGTTGAAGTTCCCAAGATTCGTACAAAATAATTTTGCGCAGCACAATCAAAACACAAATTTTTTCGCTTTCACGAATTTACAGTTGAGAGGAGCAGAGAATCAGTTTCTGGCACATTTGATGATACCAGCCATCATGAAAAATTGGCCACCCTAGCATCTTAATTTCCATCTGTGGAAACAACCCCACATCTCAATAAAAAAAAAATTAAATTGCCCCTTGGCATAAAACCAAATAATCTAAGGCCGAAAATGCAAAGGCCTGTGAAAACGATAAGGGTACTTGGAATGAAGTAAAATTTTGAGCGAACCCTGAATAGCCTTTTTTCTGGGTTCCCTCCCCTGGGATAATCAAATGCAAAATATGTGTTAATGCTAACTGAAGATGAAACTTAGATACTGAATATGGTTTGCCGGAAATAATTGTCAATTCCCATGAAGAATAAAAACTATGAATAGGGTTACTGGACAGAGTTTTGGGTGAAATGTGAAGTGACTGGGAGAGAGTATCCCCCAAGGACTCCAGATTAGAGAGGTAAAACCTCGGTAAAGGGATCACAACTTGTCCGCCAGTTGTGCATTGAGGAAAAGGGCTATCTTTTACGACTTCCCGCAGGGGATCTTCCCCAAGGGATTTCTCCCCCTCATAATGGATCAACATATCTATTGAGTTGATAGTAATAATCTCAGATTCCTTCCCAAGTTTTTTTAATCCGACTCGACATTCAATATCTCCCAACTTTCCCCCAACCTTTTGTAGGTCATTCATCTCTATTTTGCAATCATCTTGTTTTATTCCTCACGGGTCTTTGAACTTTTTTTCACCCCTATTATTTATGTTATCAAGGCACAGCCCATCCAACATTTTTTCTCCCTATTATTTATGTGATCAATGCACAGTTCACCCAACATTTTTTATTTTTCACCGCTGTAGGCTGAATCTCCAAATTTTGTCTCTTTTTTGCGTTTATTTGTTCTTTTTCACTTTTCTCAATTTTTTCTATGGCGCAAAATAATAAATCATCGTTAAATTTGATTTAGACTCCAGTTTCCACCATCTTTGACTGCATTACTTCATTGTAGCTCCGGTTAATATCTCTTTTCTCCCTCTTCGTTTTCTTTATTTTTTCCACCGAAACGAATAGTTTGTTATCAAATGGGAACTGAATTCCGACATTTGGTTTTTCATATTGGACTAAAATTTCTCGAACTTTGTGAGGAAAAGCATGTACAATAGATTTCGTCTCCGATTTCTCTAGTACAATCAGTGTTTTATTTTGGCAAATTGTTTTCGGTGTCTCACAACTCGTTAAAGGTGTTCTCAAGTTTTCCATTTTCTAGAAATTTTTTTTAAAAATCATTCTCGCGCGTCTTATTTTCACTTTTATGTTGTCTTTTGAATTCCATTTTTGTTGATTGTCAACATTTTTAACACGAGTATCGAGTATTTCGTTTTTCCAACAGGGTGGCATAGCCTCCTAATTTGTTTTATGGGCCGGTCCACCTCCCCCCGTTGTCACCGAAGTAGTTTGCTTTCCCGTAAAATTGTTTAATGTCTGGTAATTTTTATTTTCTCGCGATTGATCCTTAGACTATTTATTATGGCTATCCGACGGCCTATAAGTAACTTGTAACAAAACGTCCCTTTGCGAATTTCCCCAACGAGTTTTCATTAGTCTGTCAAGTGTTTTTGCAACATCCTGATAATATCTTTTACCGGCCTCCCTACGGGCCTGTCTTTCTTCCTCTCTTTCTCTCTTATCTTTCTCTCTTTGTTTCCTATCTTCCTCCTCTTTTTGCTCTCTGGCTTTTTTTTCAGCCTCTATGCGTTCTCATCTTTCTTCCTCTATTTTCTCTTCTACTATTTTATGTAAAGTAAAGGTGTATACTTTTCTCTGAATGCTGTTGAAAAATTAATTTAAATAATAAAAAATTTAAATTTTCTCTGAGTGCTGTTGTGTACGCCTCGTAAGTAATATACGCCAAGTGAAAAACCCTATCCAATTCCTTATATAGATCCTCAATAATCTGTTGACGTTTAAGATTAATCTTTTCATCCTCCGTCCCTTCTCTTAAAATGTAAATATGACTCTGAATCATTTCAACAATTGCCGACTGTTCTTTTTCGTGTTCCTTAACAATTTCTTCATTTATTTGTAATTGCTTTTTATCAGCATCCGTAAGGATTTTGAAAGGAATATCTTTTGCCTTTCTAGCTTCTTTAAATTCTACTAGTTTTCTCAAAATCTCCCTATGGCTATGATTAATGCCTTTAGAAGTGATTCTTGTTAGACGTTCTTGGTTGATAAATATCTTTGAACGACTATTTTATCTAGAGCTAGTGTTTTTAAGAATATTTTGTCTCCATACATCCGGAAACCAGAAATTTTTCGGTTGATCTCTCTCAAAAGCCTCCATATGTATAGTTGATTGAGAACAAGGTTTTATGAAAATAATTTGTCTATTATTAATGTATTTCCACGGTGAAAGGGGTGCCCTATGGCAGAAGGGCACCATACTAAACCGGGAATGGTGCATTTTTGCAGTTTTGAGGTTTTTTTTAGTATACCTTGTCTTTGTCAATTATGTTTGGCTACCCAAATCCAAATTTCAAAAAAAATAAAAGTTGTTTTTAAATTAGTGTAGGTGACATTAAAGTTTAAAATAAAGTGAAAAATATATTATGTCACCAAGAGGAGAGGAGGTGGGATTTAAAAAAAGAAAAAAAAGCCTCCATAGGCCTTTTCTGCTTTATTTCTACGTTTCTTTTCTTTCATGTCTCTTTCATTATAGGTTACTCTAGCCCTTTCGTCCTCTTTTCTATTCTTTCTAATTTCATCTTTCTTAGCCTGCATTTTTTCCTTATATTCTTGGTGCTCTCTCTCAAAGGTACACCATTAGAACCGCCTTGTCCGAAACCCCTGTACAGGAAACTTTCTGTCCCTTGGCTTGAACAGCAAGGGAAACATATTGGCATGAATCAAACAGTTCGTGGTAACGAACTGTAAGTAAGGAGCGACCCGGCTCAATGGTAACCGAAACTCTAGAAAACGGGTTTTTGATACCAATAGATACATCAAAAGAATCATATTTTAATTCTGATTTCAAATATGTAACTTTCATCAAGTTTAGTGCTACCCATCAAAAGTTAAGCACCTTTGAAAATTTGGCTAATTTTCGAAAAAAGGGAGAAAGAACCCCTAAAAAATATAGAACCTTAATGAAAATCACACCATCATATCCAGCGTATCAGAGAACCCTGCTGTAGAGGTTTCAAGCTCCTATCTACAAAAATGTGGAATTTTACATTTTTTGCCAGAAGAAAGATCACGGATGCGTGTTTATTTGTTTGTTTGTTTTTTTGGGTTTTTTTTCCCAGGGGTGATCGTATCGACCCAGTGGTCCTAGAATAACGTGGGAGGACTCATTGGAACAGAAATTAAAAGTTCTAGTGCCCTTTTTATGTGATCAAAAATATGAAGGGCAACTAGGCCCCCTCCCACGCTTATTTTTTCCCAAAGTCACCTGATCAAAATTTGGAGATAACCATTTTGTTCAGCATGATTGAAAATAAGATAAATATGCCTTTTAGGATGACTTAAGCCCCCGAAGTGCCCTGAGGGTGGGATAAATGTTTTTAACTTTACCAATTTTTAAATTTTTGTATGGTTTTTTCGTACTTATACTGATTTTTTCTGTTGGTTTTTTTTCGGTTAGGGGGTGGTATGGGTGGGTCGGGGGTTATGTTGGAGGATCTGTTCATGATGGAAGTTTTCATGGGGGAAGGGAAATTGCCATGAAGGGGGCGCCGGACTTGCCAGCATTATTTATTGGTTATTGGGAAGTATACAACCATTTTCAGGAAGGATTTTTTCTGGAGGGGGGGGGCTAGACGAGGGGGTTAATCTGGAGAATATTTTCGTGGAGGATGTTTCTTTGGGGTAAGGAACATTTCTATGAAGGGGGCGCCGGATTTCCAAGCATTATTTAAAAAACGATCAGAAATTAAATAATAAAAAAAAAGTTTTTTCAACTGAAATGTAAGAAGAAATATTAGAACTTAAAACGAACAGGAATTATAAAGTATGTGAGGGGGTTCTTCCCCAAGTCAATACCTCACTCTTTACGCTACAGTTTTTTTTTTTGTTATTTAAAAATATATATATATTATAATTACCCGTTCTGTTTTTTTATGTTTTTTTGTATTAAAATTTTTTTTTAAATATTAAATTACAGAGGGTGTTTTTTAATTAGGTTAGAACCTCCTAGAATACATAATAATATATAAGTAATAAAAAAAAAACAATAAAAAAACAAGCGATACAGCTCAATAGTAATCGAAACTTTTAAAAACGGAATTTTGATGTCAATAAATGTATCAAAAGAATGTTTTTATAATGCTGACTCTAAATATATAAATTTTATTAAGTTTAGTATTACTCATCAAAGGCTACGAGCCTGAGAAAATTTACCTGATTTTTTTAAAGTGGGGGGAAACATCCCCTAGAAGTGAAAGAATTTTAATGAAAATCACACCGTCATTTTCAGCGTATCACAAAATTCTATAACTTAGGTTTCAAGCTCATATCTGCAAAAATCTGCAACTTTGTATTTTTTGCCAGAAGAAAAATATACGAATATAGAAGTTAGTTACGTAAGTTAATTTGTAAAGACATCCGTTTAGCAAAAGAAAAGAAAAATTTTTATGCAAATAAAAGCTGCATTAACTAAAAAACGATCAGAAATTAAATAGAAAAAAACAAGTTTTTTAAACTGAAAGTAAGGAGCGACATTAAAACTTAAAACGAACAGAAATTATTCCGTATATGACAGGGGCTGTCCCCTCCTCACCGCCTCGCTCTTTACGATAAAGTTTTTTATTGTTTTAAAAAATAACGTTGTTAGACAGAGTCAAACTTTAGCGTAAAGAGCGAGGCGTTGAGGAGGGGACACATTTGGGGAAATGTTTGGGGAAAAGGTGGGCGTGAGAGGGGGATTAGTTGCCCTTAAATCACTTTCGATTTCTAAAAAGGGCACTAGACCTTTTAATTTCCAATCGAACGAGCCATTTTTGAAGTTGCAACGACAAAGATTTCAATAAAAACTTATATGCCCACAGGGCATAACTTATAACCCTTGCCCTGAAGACTGTGGGGGGATTTTAGTACTGAAATGTATAATTTCCTAAACTTTAAACTGCGTGGAACAAAATTGCTATCTCAAAATTTTGATTGGATGTGTTTGGGGAAATGCTCGTCTTGGAAGCGGTGTTAGTTGCCTTCCAATCACTTTTGACTATTAAAAAGGGCACTAGCCATTTCAATTTCCAATCGAATGAACCCTTTTTGAAGTTTCTACGACAACGTGTTCTATAAAAACCTTATATGCCCCCCACGGCATAACTTACAACCCTTGCCCTGAGGGTTGTGGGGGAGTGTCCTCCTCAAAAACCTAATTTCTATCTGGAAATCAACTACGCTGAACAAAATGGCTATCTAAATTTTTTGATTGGATGTGTTTGCGGATAAGGTGGGTGTGAGAGGGGGGTTAGTTGCCCTCAAATCACTTTCGATTATTAAAAAGGGCACTAGAACATTGAATTTCCAATCGAACGAGCCCTTTTTCAAGTTTCTACGACAAGATTTTTCAATAAATCTTACATGCCCCCAGGGCATAACTTATAACCTGTGCCCTGAAGACTGCGGGGGGATTGTCCTGTTGGAATGTATAATATCCTGAACTTTAAACTGCGTGGAACAAAATTGATATCTCAAAATTTTGATTGGATGTGTTTGGGGAAATGGTGGGCATGGAAGGGGTATTAGTTGCCTTCCAATTACTTTCGACTATTAAAAAGAGCACTACCCATTGCAATTTCTAATCAAATGAGCCCTTTTTGAAGTTTCTGCGACAACGCGTTCTATAAGAACCTTACTTGCCCCCAGGGCATAATTTACAACCCTGCCCTGAGGGCTGTGGGGAGTGGTTGTCATCCTCAAAGACCAAATTTTCAGAACTTAAAACTACGTTGAATAAAATGGCTATTTCAAAATTTTGATTGGATGTGTTTGGGGAAAAGGTGGGCGGAAGGAGGGGCTGGTTGCCCTCCAATCATTTTAGTCTATTAAAATGGGCACTAGCCCTTTAAATTTCAAATCGAATGAGCCTTTTTGAAGTTTCCACGACAACGCCTTCTATTAAAACCTTATATGCCGCCAGGGCATAACTTACAACCCTTGCTCATTAGCCTATGAGGGAGTGTTCTCCTCAAAAAACATAATTTATATCTGGAAATCAACTACGCTGAACAAAATGGTTATCTTACAATTTTGATTGGATTTGTTTTGGGAAATGGTGGGCGAGGAAGGGATGTTAGTTGCCTTCTAATCACTTTCGACTATTAAAAAGAGCACTAGCCATTTCAATTTTCAATTGAATGAGCCCTTTCTGAAGTATCTACGACAACGCTTTCTAAAAAAACTTTAAATGCTCCCAGGGCATAACTTACAACCCTTGCCCTGAGGGCTGTGGGGGAATGTCCTCATCGATGACATAATTGCTATCTGGAAATCAACTACGCTGAAAAAATGGCTATATAAAAATTTTGACTGGATGTATTTGGGGAAAAGGTGGACGTAACAGGGGGATTAGTTGCCCTCCAATCTCTTTCGACTATTAAAAAGGGCACTAGACCTTTGAATTTCCAATCGAACGAGCCTTTTTTGAAGTCTCTACGACAAAGATTTCAATTAAAACTTATATGCCCCCAGGGCGTAACTTATAACTCTTGCCCTGAAGACTGCGGGGGGATTGTCCTACTGAAATGTATAATTTCCTAAACTTTGAACAGCGTGGAAAAAAATGGATATCTCAAAATTTTGATTGGATGTGTTTGGGGAAATGGTGGGCATGGAAGGGATGTTATTTGTCTTCCAATTACTTTTGACTATTAAAAAGGGATTTCTAATCGAATGAGCCCTTTCTGAAGTTTCTACGACAACGCGTTCTATAAAAACTGTATATGCCACCCAGGGTATAACTTAGAACCCTGCCCTGAGGGCTCTGGGGAGGGTTTGTCAACCTCAAAGACCTAATTTTGAGAACTTAAAACTACGTTGAATAAAATGGCTATTTCAAAATTTTGATTGGATGTGTTTAGGGAAAAGGTGGGCGTTAGAGGGGGGTTAATTGCCCTCCAATCACTTTCGTCTATTAAAACGGGCACTAGCCCTTTAAATTTCCAATCTAATGAGCCTTTTTTGAAGTTTCTAAGACAACGCCATCTATAAAAACCTTATATGCCCCCAGGGAATAACTTACAACCCTTGCCCTTTAGGCTTTGGGGGAGTGTACTCCTCAAAAACATGATTTCAATCTGGAAATCAACTACGCTGAACAAAATGGTTATCTCACAATTTTGATTGGATGCGTTTAGGAAATGGTGGGCGTGGAAGGGATATTAGTTGCATTCCCATTACTTTCAACTATTAAAATGGGCACAAGCCATTCCAATTTCCAATTGAATGAGCCCTTTTCGAAGTTTCTACAACTGCTTCGATACGAAGTGCCCGGCTCTAAAGGAAAAAAATGATAAGTAATACATTGTACCAACATCGTTCTTATATGCCCCCAGGGCATAACTTATAACCCTTGCCCTGAAGACTGTGGGGGGATTGTCCAACTGAAATGTATTAATTCCTAAACTTTAAACTGCGTGGAACAAAATGGATATCTCAAAATGTTGATTGGATGTCTTTGGGAAAATGTGGGCATGGAAGGGATGTTAGTTGCCTTCCAATTACTTTCGACTATTAAAAAGGGCACTCGCCATTTCCATTTCTAATCGAATGAGCCCTTTTTGAAGTTTCAACAAGAACACGTTCTATAAGTACCTTATATGCCCCCAGGGCATAACTTACAAACCTGCCCTGAAGGCTTTGGGGAGGGTTTGTCATCCTCAAAGACCTAATTTTCAGAACTTATAACTACATTGAATAAAATGGCTATTTCAAAATTTTGATTGGATGTATTTGGGGAAAAGGTGGGAGTGAGAGTGGGGTTAGTTGCCCTCCAATCACTTTCGTCTATTAAAACGGGCACTAGCCCTTGGAATTTCCAATCGAATGAGCCTTTTTTGAAGTTTCTATGACAACGCCGTCTATAAAAACCTTATATGCCCCCAGGGCATAAATTACAATCCTTGCCCTTTAGGCTTTGGGGGGGTGTCCTCCTCAAAAACATAATTTCTATCTGGAAATCAACTACGCTGAACAAAATGGTTATCTCAAAATTTCGATTGGATGTGTTTGGGTAAATGGTGGGGGTGGAAGGGGTTTTAGTTGCCTTCCAATCACTTTCGACTATTAAAATGGCACTAGCCATTTAAATTTCCAGTCGAATCAGCCCTTTTTGAAGTTTCTACGACAACGCTTTCTATAAAAACATTATACGCCCCCCAAGGCATAACTTGCAACCCTTGCCCTGAGGGCTGTGGGGGATTTTCCTCCTCAATGACATAATTTCTATCTGGAAATCAACTACGCTGAACAAAATGGCTATCTAAAAATTTTGACTGGATGTGTTTGGGGAAAAAGTGGGCGTGAGAGTGGGGTTAGTTGCCCTCCAATCACTTTCGTCTATTAAAACGGGTACTAGCCCTTAGAATTTCCAATCGAATGAGCCTTTTTTGAAGTTTCTATGACAACGCGTTCTATAAAAACCTTATATGCCCCCCAGGGCATAACTTGCAACCCTTGCCCTGAGGGCTGTGGGGGATTTTCCTCCTCAATGACATAATTTCTATCTGGAAATCAACTACGCTGAACAAAATGGCTATCTAAAAATTTTGACTGGATGTGTTTGGGGAAAAAGTGGGCGTGAGAGGGGGATTTGTTGCCCTTAAATCACTTTCGATTTCTAAAAAGGGCACTAGACCTTTTAATTTCCAATCGAACGAGCCATTTTTGAAGTTTCAACGACAAAGATTTCAATAAGAACTTATATGCCCACAGGGCATAACTTATAACCCTTGCCCTGAACACTGTGGGGGGATTTTAGTACTGAAATGTATAATTTCCTAAACTTTAAACTGCGTGGAACAAAATGAATATCTCAAAATTTTGATTGGATGTATTTGGGGAAATGGTGGGCATGGAAGGGATGTTAGTTGCCTTCCAATCACTTCTGATTATTAAAAAGGGCACTAGCCATTTCAATTTCCAATCCAATGAGCCAATGGATTTTAGTACTGAAATGTATAATTTCCTAAACTTTAAACTGCGTGGAACAAAATGAATATCTCAAAATTTTGATTGGATGTATTTGGGGAAATGGTGGGCGTGGAAGGGATGTTAGTTGCCTTCTATTTACTTTCGACTATTAAAAAGGGCACTAGCCATTTCAATTTCTAATCGAATGAGCCCTTTTTGAAGTTTCTACGACACCGCGTTCTATAAAAACCTTATATTCCCCCAGGGCATAACTTACAACCCTTGCCCTGTGGGGTGTGGTGAGGGTTTGTCATCCTCAAAGACCTAATTTTCAGAACTTAAAACTACGTTGAATAAAATGGCTATTTCAAAATTTTGATTGGATGTGTTTGGGGAAAAGGTGGGCGTGAGAGGGGGGTTAGTTGCCCTCAAATCACTTTCGTCTATTAAAACGGGCACCAGCGTTTGAATTTCCAATCGAACGAGCCTTTTTTGAAGTTTCTAAGACAACGCCTTCTATAAAAACCTTATATACCTCCAGGGCATAACTTACAACCCTTGCCCTTTAGGCTTTGGCGGAGTGTTCTCCTCAAAAACATAATTTCTATCTGGAAATCAACTACGCTGAACAAAATGGTTATCTTGCAATTTGATTGGATGTGTTTGGGAAATGGTGGGCGTGGAAGGGTTATTAGTCGCATTTCAATTACTTTCGACTATTAAAATGGGCACAAGCCATTCCAATTTCCAATTGAATGAGTCCTTTTCGAAGTTTCTACAACTTCGTCCATACAAAGTGCCCGGCTCTAAAGGAAAAAAGTGGCTTTCAAACAAAATTGATATCTCAAAATTTTGATTGGATGTGTTTGGGGAAATGGTGGACATGGAAGAGATGCTAGTTGCCTTCCAATTACTTTCTACTATTAAAAAGGGCACTAGCCATTTCAATTTCTAATTGAATGAGCCCTTTTTGAAGTTTCTACGACAATGTGTTCTATAGAAACCTTATATGCCCCCCAGGGCATAACTTACAACCCTTGCCCTGAGGGTTGTGGGGGAGTGTCCTCCTCAAAAACATAATTTCTATCTGGAAATC
Organism: Artemia sp. Qi Xiang Cuo; assembly: GCF_049724085.1. NCBI lineage: Eukaryota > Metazoa > Arthropoda > Branchiopoda > Anostraca > Artemiidae > Artemia > Artemia sp. Qi Xiang Cuo. Next base: position 17,363,129 of record NC_142802.1, on the reverse strand, counting down.
AACTACGCTGAACAAAATGGCTATCTAAATATTTTGACTGGATGTGTTTGGGGATAAGGTGGGTGTGAGAGGGGGGTTAGTTGCCCTCAAACCACTTTCGATTATTAAAAAGGGCACTAGACCATTGAATTTCCAATCGAACGAGCCCTTTTTCAAGTTTCTACGACAAGATTTTTCAATAAATCTTATATGCCCCCAAGGCATAACTTATAACCCGTGCCCTGAAGACTTCGGGGGGATTGTCCTGTTGAAATGTATAATTTCCTGAACTTTAAACTGCGTGGAACAAAATTGATATCTCAAAATTTTGATTGGATGTGTTTGGGGAAATGGTGGGCATGGAAGGGGTATTAGTTGCCTTCCAATTAGTTTCGACTATTAAAAAGGGCATTACCCATTTCAATTTCTAATCGAATGAGCCCTTTTTGAAGTTTCTATGACAACGCGTTCTATAAGAACCTTACTTGCCCCCAGGGCATAACTTACAACCCTGCCCTGAGGGCTGTGGGGAGTGGTTGTCATCCTCAAAGACCAAATTTTCAGAACTTAAAACTACGTTGAATAAAATGGCTATTTCAAAATTTTGATTGGATGTGTTTGGGGAAAAGGTGGGCGTAAGGAGGGGCTGGTTGCCCTCCAATCATTTTAGTCTATTAAAATGGGCACTAGCCCTTTAAATTTCAAATCGAATGAGCCTTTTTGAAGTTTCTACGACAACGCCTTCTATTAAAACCTTATATACCGCCAGGGCATAACTTACAACCCTTGCTCTTTAGCCTATGATGGAGTGTTCTCCTCAAAAAACATAATTTCTATCTGGAAATCAACTACGCTGAACAAAATGGTTATCTTACAATTTTGATTGGATTTGTTTTGGGAAATGGTGGGCGAGGAAGGGATGTTAGTTTCTTTCTAATCACTTTCGATTATTAGAAAGGACACTAGCCATTTAAATTTCCAATCTAATGACCCCTTTTTTAAGTTTCTACGACGATGCGTTCTATAAAAGCCTTATATGCCCCCCAGGGCATAACTTATAACCCTTGCCCTGAGGGCTGTGGGGGATTGTCCTCATCGATGACATAATTGCTATCTGGAAATCAACTACGCTGAACAAAATGGCTATATAAAAATTTTGACTGGATGTGTTTGGGGAAAAGGTGGACGTAATAGGGGGATTAGTTGCCCTCAAATCACTTTCGACTATTAAAAAGGGCACTAGACCTTTGAATTTCCAATCGAACGAGCCCTTTTTGAAGTTTCTACGACAAAGATTTCAATTAAAACTTATATGCCCACAGGGCGTAACTTATAACTCTTGCCCTGAAGACTGCGGGGGGATTGTCCTACTGAAATGTAATAATTTCCAGGGCATAACTTAAAACCCTGCCCTGAGGGCTGTGGGGAGGGTTTGTCATCCTCAAAGAACTAATTTTCAGAACTTAAAACTACGTTGAATAAAATGGCTATTTCAAAATTTTGATTGGACGTGTTTGGGGAAAAGGTGGGCGTGAGAGGGGGTTAGTTGCCCTTCAATCACTTTCGTCTATTAAAACGAGCACAAGCCCTTTGAATTTCCAATCGAATGAGCCTTTTTTGAAGTTTCTGCGACAACACCTTCTATAAAAACCTTATATGCCCCCAGGGTATAACTTACAACCCTTGCCCCTTAGGCTTTGGGGGAGTGTCCTCCTAAAAAATATAATTTCTATCTGGAAATCAACTCCGCTGAACAAAATGGTTATCTCACAGTTTCGGTTGGATGTGTTTTGGGAAATGGTTGGCGTGGAAGGGATGTTAGTTGCCTTCCAATCACTTTCGACTATTAAAAAGGGCACTAGCCATTTCAATTTCCAATCGACAAGCCCTTTTTGAAGTTTCAACGACAAAGATTTCAGTAAAAACTTATATGCCCCCAGGGCATAACTTATAACCCTTGCCCTGAAGACTGTGGGGGACTCTCCTACTGAAATGTATAATTTCCTAAACTTTAAACTGCGTGGAACAAAATTGATATCTCAAAATTTTGATTGGATGTGTTTGGGCATGGAAGGGATGTTAGTTGTCATCCATTTACATTCGACTATTAAAAGGGGCACTAGCCATTTCCATCTCTAATCAAATGATCCCTTTTTGAAGCTTTTACGGCAACACTTTCTATAAAAATTTTATATGCTCCCAGGGCATAACTTACAACCCTTGCCCTGAGGGCTGTGGGGAGGGTTTGTCATCTTCGAAGACCTAATTTTCAGAACTTAAAACCACGTTAAATAAAATGGCTATTTCAAAATTTTGATTGGATGTGTTTGGGTAAAACGTGGGCGTGAGAGGGGGGTTAGTTGCCCTCTAATCACTTTTGTCTATTAAAACGGCTACTAGCCCCTTAAATTTACAATCGAATGAGCCTTTTTTGAAGATTCTACGACAACACCTTCTATAAAAACCTTATATGCCCCCAGGGCAAAACTTACAACCCTTGCCCTTTAGGCTTTGGGGGAGTGTCCTCCTCAAAAACAGAATTTATATGTGGAAATCAACTACGCTGAACAAAATGGTTATCTCATAATTTTGATTGGCTGTGTTTCGGGAAATGGTGGGCGTGGAAGGGATTATAGTTGCATTCCAATCACTTTCGACTATTAAAAAGGGAACAAGCCACTCCAATTTCCAATTGAATGAGCCGTTGTCGAAGTTTCTACAACTTCGTTGAAGTGCCCGGCTCTAAAGGAAAAAAAATAAAAAGTAATATATTGTACCAACATCGTTCTTATATGCCCTCAGGGCATAACTTAAAACCCTTGCCTTGAGAATCAAAAACATATTTTCTATCTGGAAATCAGCTACGCTGAACTAAATGGCTATCTCAAAATGTTAATTGGATATGTTTGGGGGAATGATGGGCCTGGGGGGGGGCTAGTTGCCCTCCAATTACTTGTGACTATTAGAATGGTACTATTCACTCTAAATTCCAATCGAATGAGACCTTTTCGAAGTTTCTACGACAACACCGTCGATACGAAGTGCCCTGGTATGGAAAAAAAAATGATTGTACCAGCATCGTTCTTTACTTTGGCAGCGCGATTGTGCTGCCCATGATAAAGGTATTGAGTAAGCGGCAGGCTTCTATACATAGATTCTTACTGCCGCTTTCCTTCTAAACGTAGACAATTTGAGCCTTTTCTTGATGTCAGGACATCCAAAGGGACCTTAAACTAGAAGTGGTGCCCTTATAAAATTATTTTTTTTATTGTTTTTATTGGACCTTTAACTTTTGCTTCGGCTTGTCTTTTGCTATTATGATAAACATATAGCCGAACCTTTGTTTCTTTTAATTTTTTAGGTGGTGGGACAAAAACTTCTTTTTCTTCCAACGATTTATCTAGTCCACGTTTTTGATTTTACAGGGTATGGAAGGCATTGACGACCACGTTTGTTTCTTTTAATTGTTCAGGTGGTGGGTCAAAAACTTCTTTGGCCTTGGCTTATCTTTTGTCATTATGAAAAACATATTGCTGAACCATTGTTTCTTTTACGAGATCAGGTGGTGAGACAAAACCTTCTTTTTCTTCCAACGATTTATCCAGTCAGTATTTTGATTTTCAAAAGTATGGTAGGTATGGATGACCTTATCCATGTCACAATCCATAACCCAATCATCATCACTATCATTTTCAATTTGTTTGGTTTGTTACACCTAAGCTTATCTTTCGTCATTATGAAATACATATCGCCAAATCTTTGTTTTCTTAGCAAAGGTATTTGGCAAGCGGCAGGCTTCTATGTATAGATTCTCACTGCCACTTGTCTTCTAAACGCAAGCAATTTGAATCTCTTCTTGAGGCCATGACGTCCAAATGGAGCTTAAATTAGAATTGTCGCCTTTATAAAATTACATTTTTTTTATTGGACCTTTAACGTTTGCCTCGGCTTGTCTCTTGTCATTATGAAAGATATATCGGTGATCCTTTGTTTCTTCTAATTGTTCAGGTGGTGGGACAAAAGCTTCTTTTACTTCCAACGATTTATCTAGTCCATATTTTTTATTTTACAAGGTATGAAAGCCATTGACGTACACCTTTGTTTCTTTTAATTGTTCAGGTGATGGGACATAAACTTCTTCTTTTGCCTTGGCTTGTGTTTTGTGATTATGAAAGACATATCGCCGAACCTTTGTTTATATTAATTGTTCAGGTGGAGGGACAAAAACGTCTTTTTCTTCCAAAGATGTATCCAGTCTATATCCAGATTTTTAAAGGTATGGTAGGTATTGATGTCCTTATCCATGTTAAAATCCAAAACCCAATCATTATCCCTTTCATTTTCAATTTGTTTGTTTTGTTACACCTCGGCTTATCTTTCGTCATTATGAAATACATATCGCCGAACCTTTGTTTCTCAACAACTTTATGGTACGTATTGATGACCTTATCTGTGTAAAAATTCCAAACCCAATCGGGTCGTATGTCTTCTGACCGAGTGTGTCTTTGCTCTATATTTTCATTTTTAGCACGCCCTTATTGTCGTTTTTGCATATCTTCTAACCGCCCGTGTCTTTGCTCATCATTCTCATTTTTTACACGTTTATAGATTTTGATTACGTCAGACAGTTTAGCAATGGCCTTTGCTTTAGCTGTCCGTACTGGTGTTGTCGCAATTGTTGGTCCAGGTTGTCGAATTTCACATCTTATCATTTTTGATAGTTCATGTGTTGGTTCCAAAGAATCATCATTTATAGTAACTGCAGTTGAAAATTTTCGTTTTTTTGGGCCTTCCAACAGAAATTATATTATATAAATAACTGTTGCGTTGGAAACCCAACAATTTCATTTATGCTATGCATGACATCATATGAGAAAATACTTATATGATGCCACATATGATGTCATAAGAAATGCTTACATGATGTAATAACATAGTACATGCCGTCATTTGCAAAAAAACAAATTAAGGCTCTTAATAATTTTGCTTATACTTCTGACCTATCTAGATCGTTTTTTATGCGAGAATAGCACAAGATAATAATTTTCCTGAAAAAATATGAAGCCGTTTTTGAGAACATACATACATACACAATTATTGCTCACATCTGAAGATAGTGTATAGATATATATATATATATATATATATATATATATATATATATATATATATATATATATATATATATATATATATATATATATATATATATATATATATATATATATATAAAAAAAAAAAAAAAATATATATATATATATATATATATATATATATATATATATATATATATATATATATATATATATATATATATATATATATATATATATATATATATATATATATATATATATATATATATGTAGACATAGACATTTTTTAATTTACCAAAAAAAAAAAAACATTCAACAAACATCAGAAATAACTAGACAACCACATTAAGATTTAAAAAAAATCCTGTTGGTGGCTGTATCTTCTAACCGCCCTTTAATCAAAAATAAATAAAAACAATAATAATTATTAATCAATTCTTATTTTACAAAAAAAAGGTAAGGAAAAAAAAGAAAAAAAAAGAAGAAAACAATTTACATTGTCACACTCTAACCATCTTCCCCCTTCCTCCTCCCTTCCCACTTCCTCTTCCCTTCTCCCCTATTTCTCCCCCTTCCCTCTTCCTCCCCCCAATCTTCAATAATTATCCTCCTTTTTCAACAAAGAAATTTTTCAACTTTTTCTTAAATGAAACTAAGTTATCGGCCGCTCTAATACTATCCGGGAGACTATTCCACACCGAAACACCTATGTTCCGTAAAGCAAAACTTGACTTCGTTGAATGTCAGAGCTCACTGACCAAATGGTTAACATTTCGTGTAGAATATTCATGGTAGAGAGAATTGCGGGAAATACATTCCAAAAGTACTCAGCAGATAACATATTCAGACACTGATAGACAAACACTGATAACTGATAATCACGCTGCTGCCCAACATTCAGAATGCCAAATTTTTTGTAAGATTGGACAGTGCTTTCACAATGGCATATCCCTCCGAGTACTCTGATTGCTTTATTCTCAACAATTTGTATCCTTTTATAGTTGCCGATGAAATTACTGGCCCATACCGAGCCTCCGTACCCAATATAAGGGTCTACAATGGCGCTGTAAATGAGCTTGAGGGTTTACAGAGGAAAGGTATGCTTCAGTTTTCTCAGTATCCCGAGTGGTCTGGCAGCTTTAGCTGATACTATCTCACTGTGTTTTTTCCAGCTGAGATTGCAGTCGATATGAAAACCCAAGTAACGGAGGTCATATACTTGTTGAATAGCCTCAGAGGCATATACAACTACCGAATCCAGTGGGGAAAGAGTCCCAGTTCTAATAAAAATCATGTAACTGGTTTTTCTTTGCATTAACAGCGAGGCAACTCACGCTCACAAATACGTGGAGACACTGAAGTGCATGGTTGACTTTTTCAACAGGTTTTTGAACAGACTTTGCAAAAACAGTTATAGCTGTATCATCAGCAAATGAAGTAACAGCACCATCACTTATATAGTACTGCAATGTGTCTACGTAAACTAGGAACAAGAGAGGTCCCAGAACGGAACACTGCGGCACACCACAATTAACAGGCATCAATTCACTGACAATATCTTTGTGCACAACACTTATAGACCGACCGAAAAGATAAGATTCAAACCAACTTAGAGCACTATTTTTAATTCCAAGACTTTTTAACCGCTTCAAAAGTATATTAAAATTAACTGTATCGAACGCTTTCTTCAAATCAATAAATACCGTTAAAGGAACTAAATTTCTTTCAAATCCATTATTCAAATTACGTGCAACGTGCAACGTTGAGTGACGCTTTCTGAAACCGAATTGACTATCACTAACAGATCCAAAAGAATCTAAATAAGAATAAACTTGGGAATAAATAACTTTTTCAAAAATCTTAGAAACTAAAGGTAAAATTGATATTGGTCTATAGTTTGACAACTCATTCTTGTCACCTCCTTTGTGAAGTACAATCACTTTAGTTTATTTTAACGCACGTGGAAAGTCACCTTTTCTCATTGATAGGTTCACTAGGTATAGGAGAACCGGTAGGAGGTAAGCACTTACAACTTAAACGCCTAAAGGTTAAGTCCATCCATTCCAGCAGAGTTTGACAATATCGACTTGACAGTCTTACTTACGTCATTCAGATTACACTCAACGAAACTAAAGGACTGGGATTCACCTCGGTTGTCAAGGAATTCCTGTTCCAAAAACTGGTCACTATTATTTCCTACCTCGCTAGAAATATCACTACCAATTCTAGAGAAATATTTGCAAAATTCATTTGTAGTATCCTTCTCATTATGGACACTATGACCGTTAATTTCCACTTTTTCTGGGAAAGCTGAAGATTGGCCAGTACCGAGCACATTCCTTATAGTTTACCACGTACCTTGCATATCACCTTTCTGTTGTTGAAACTTATCAGAATAAAACTGTTTCATTGCAGTTCTGCGAAGGGAATTTACTTTATTACGAACCTTACGACATCCTTCCCAACTACTATCAGACTCACAATTCAGGTATGCCTTAAACAGGTCATCCCTCACTTGCATTAGGTCAGTAATTTCATCGGTAATCCATGACTTACGGGGGGTTCTCTTTCTTTTCTGGATCTCAAGAACAGGACAGCACCTATCATAGATTGGGCCAAGAATATCCATAAATTTATCAAATGCTCGAGACGGATCATCATTAATATCTGTCACTTCTTGCCAAGACAGCACACTCACTCCATCCTTGAACTTTTTCAGATTCTCGGTCTTCATCTCCCGTGAGAGATATTTCTCTTTAGCTATTTTAGGCTTCGAGATTGATCTGATCGTACAAACTGATGGGAGATGATCCGAACCTGGAATAACTGACACGTCTGAATGGCATTGCGTAATGAGGTCATACGAAACAAATATATTATCAATTAAAGTTGCCGAATGTTCTGTAATCCTTTTCGGAATAGTGACAGTTGGGTAGTAGCCATGACAAAGCATCAAGTTCAAAAAATCTAAATTAGGGCCGGTCAGTTTCAGCAGATCGAAGTTGAAATCACCAACAAAAACCCACTCGCGATTCCTTCGAAGCACATTAGTCATAAACTGCTCAAAATCCCCCAAAAAATCATCCTGAGTAGCACTAAGCGGCCGATAAACTGAAGATATCAAAATCTTTCTTTTATCAATCTGGGCTTCAATAGATAATATTTCCAGCCTACGTTCATTCCAATAACAAAAATCATTCAGAACTGTAAAATTAATACCATTCTTCACAAGAAACACCAAACCTCCTCCCCTCATTACTGATTTTGATTTCCCAACAATTTGATACCCTGGAAAAAAATGTGACGAGAGAAAGTTCTCCTGAGTTAAAAAATATTCACAAATCCAAAGAATATCAATATTACCTTTTAAAATTTCAAGAAAATTATTAACATCATTGTGGTTAGAAGATACATGACAGTTCCACTGAGCCACTTTAAGCCCTGACATACTACGAATATCAAAAGCACTAGCAGCTGAATACAGATATTTACTTTGGCGAAGCGGACCAAAAACATGGCCAGTTAGATCACTGGCTATAGGTACCGAAAGAAGATTCTCAATACGAAACGGTTTACGCTAAAGAAGTTCCAATCGGGAGCCGGAATAATTTATATTCATATTGCCGACAGACATCTGAAGAAAAATAACAGAAATCTTGCAATAAAAGGCGTTTCTTGCTCTCCGACATGCAACACAATTTTAAGCAAATACTTTAATACCGGCAAACAGACAATTAGAAATCCGCGAGACAAAATTTTTACCAAAATATAAACACGCGTTGCATGTTGGTTAACGTGGAAAACCCCTCCGATCACAGAAAAAAAAACACGCACTATATAAGATCGTCAATCGACCAGATACGCCGGATCGGGGCAGTATCAGTTTCACGCACAAAAATGCGGCCTTGATCGGACCAGACGCTACGATTTCCAAACTTATCTCTCGAAGCGCTCGATAGATCACGCTTTCCTTTTGTGAGATTCTCGGCTACAAATAGCCTTGTGCCACTAAGCTTTTGTTTTGCTTTAAAAACATGACGGGCTATCTCTTTAGATTGAAACTGCACAAGAACAGGGGCAACTTTATCTGGTCTTTGATCATTATTAGATCCAACACTAAACCTCTGATTACCGACTATGTCTGAATCAGTAACGTTAGTCAGACCCATGTTCACGAACATCACGTACACTCTGCCAGGAAATCTGCTTGACCCCGTTAAAAAGCAGGGAATCGTTTCTCCCTTCCTGCTCAATGTCGTCTAGTTTGAGCTCAAGCTGGTTAACGCGGTTTTGTAGCAAGTCAATCATGTGCATGCAGGTTTTCAGATGCTTTTCGATCAGTTCAAACTTAGGCTGAAACTCAACATGAACCTCATCATAGATTTCAGAGACCATTGTTTCAACCGGAAATTTAGCATGAATGTTAGCTGCAGTTTGCGAGGTCGATTTATTCAGCTTTTCATTAATTTTCCTGTCAATTTCCTTCGCTAGATTTTGCTTAGTAGCCGCAAGTTCATTCTCTGTAGCAACCACAAGGCTACGGAGATCAGCAGTGGGATCCGATAACTGACTATCTGCTGCCGAACCGTGCCGTTTCTAAAAAAACAGCTGGTAAACATCGGGAGGATTTTTTAGTTCATCAAACGCATGATTTACACCCTTAGTTTTCTTCGTTGACGCATCCTTCATATTCTAACCAAAACAAAGTAAACTAGCGACTGGTATAAGCTGACGATCGTGTTTTTTCCCGTAGCAGAAAACAACAAATTTGCGGTCACCGGTATTCGTTTTCATTTTCTCTAGGATTCGAACCGGCCAGAGGGGATAACCAGCAAACTTGGCAAGGAATAAATCACCAATTTTAAAATTCGCAGGATCCATGGTGGCAGTAAGAAATATCAGGAAGCAGCAGGAAGTATCAGGAAGCAGCAGAATTTGATTAGCAACAGATAAAGATGATGAAAAAAAACTTATCTTTCAGTGGGCAGGCCCACAGATGGCATTGGCTATCACCTTATTGGTCGGTGGCCCGATCGACAGACCTGCTGACAATTAACCACTGTACTCTGACACCCAGAACACCGTCCACAAGTCGTATCCAATTATCTTAATTTGAAACGCCAAAGAATTCAATCCATCACACTAGATGCATTTGGCCAGTCTATTATCACACAGATACGATGACGTCACAACCGTTTAATCCGCTTGGCATAATTTTGCGACTACAGAATGAATGCTGAGGTACAGCTAACAAAACCTGTGGGAAGTGCCGGTACCCAAATCGCCTTTCCCCAGCAGTTTAAGGATCAATATCCGGCCGGTACCGATACGGCTCTTGTGTTTGTTCCCGCTCTCTTCTGCACAGGCTGTCACTGAATTAGCGAAAAAATAATGAAATTTGGCTATTAAATTATTTTATTAGCCAAATAATTTTTCCTTTTTTTCTTTCTTTTTCTTTTTTAGAATTCGAACTAAAAAAATTGTTGAAGACACGGAAATGTAGTTTACTATGCTTATTTTTGGTTTTATGGAGCTCTATACTTTTTTGAAAAACTTGTTTTGTGAAAAAGTTTTGAAATTAATATATGGAAAGAACTGGCTTGATGGTGATTCCAAATACATAAGACTCATCAAGTTCAAAGCTATCCAAAAAAAAGTTACGAGCAGGAGAAATTTTTTGAAAAAGGACCCCCCTCGCTCCCAAAAAATGTGAATAGTGCTTATGAAAATTACACCATTAAATTCAGAAGAACAGAGAACCTCTTTTGTTGAGGTTTCAAGCCCCTCTAAACAAACTGCTGATTATATTTTCTCAGAGAAGGATGATCATGGGTGCGTGTTTATTTGACTGTTTACTTCTTAGGAGTAGTCAAATCAAATTAATGGTCCAAAAATTTCGGAAGAAGGCTCATAGGAAAGGAAAATAGAAATACTGTTGCTTTTCCATAGTGGGTATGACGATGCCACAGCACAACTGTATTTTTTGTCATTTTGTGGTATAAACGACAATTTTGGCCCAAAGGGTAAAAAAACAGGAGAGAAAATATTGATATAGGCAATCGGTTTAAAGTAATTGAAAATAATATATATATATATATATATATATATATATATATATATATATATATATATATATATATATATATATATATATATATATATATATATATATATATATATATATATATATATATATATTTCAAATTTCAAGAGAAGTAATGCCACGTAGTATCACATTTGCAACTGAAGATTTACAATGTTCATGCAAAATAAACGGTTCATCTTTGTTTCGTAGCTTCCCTTAGCTAAATTGATTTAATCATTTATTGGCAAATTGGCAAATTATTGGCAAATTATTTATAGTTGTGCATAATTGCTTATCTACCATTACGGAAGGGGTTGTTGGATCTTTATGTAGGTGGGGGAGTTTTTTGGAGACTCAAAAGTGTGTTTTCATACCTAAATTCTTTAACTTTCCTCAAGCCCTTAAACAATTAAAGGAGAAAGTCTTTTTAAGGGGGATAAGTAGAAATTAATTTCTAGTCCCCCTTGGTTTTTGGGATGCTTTTTGACTACGCCTGTATGGATGCTGTGGTGTGATAGCGCCACTATTGTTGCAATATTAATCTGTACAATATAAAAGATTATAGTCACAAGACTGTTGATAGTAGAAATGGAGGGTAGAAAGTAGGAGGGGGGCATCATGATCACAGCCAGGAAATTTCACTTGGGGGATGATTAAGCACTATCAGGACCTTTGTTTTGACCACGTTTTGAAAGAGAATATATCAGTTTCCGATTTAAATACCTTCTTCAATATGTTCTTGTTTTCTGGAAATAATTTCCCCGCCGTCTCCCCCACCAGGATCCAGGGGGGAAATCACTAAAAAGTTATTCAGGAACTCGCCCGGAAAACCATGGAAATTAGGACGTTTATAATTGATTTTTGATATATCTAACACCCTTATCGTAATAAATATTTAGAACAGTTAATTTGTTTCCAGGAATGATTATCATTCTCGAAGCACTGTTATATGATAATTGAACTTGAATATGAAAAACAGGGTTTCAAGGTAAGAGTAAAAGCCTCCTTCACATTTAAGACAACCTCGGATAAAACAGCTTGTGGTGGTAAACTGCAAATGAATAACAAACAATATCAATAGAAACCAAAACTCTAGAAAAGAAAGTTTGATTACAACATGCGCTACAGCAGAATCTATTAATTACATTAGTTCTAAATATTAGAAAGGTATCCACTTTAGCTACTCATCATTGCTATTAGCAAAAGTAAAATTGCATAATTTAATAACACGAAGTGAACCCCCGACAAAGGGGAGCGATCTTGATGGAAAATGATACTACGAAGTTCTGCCTACGGATTATTCTGGGTACCCAGCTGACTGACCGTATTTGAAACAGTAGGCTGTACGAAAAGTGTGGTTCAATCCCGCATTCTAGGACTATAATGAGGGAAATGTTGAGATGGCTAGTGCACGTTCTGCAGATGAAGGATGGCAGATTTTCGAAGATTGTTTTTTTCGGCCAACCGTCTAGGGCTAACCGGAAAGCAGTTCGTCCGCGGTTGGGGTGGAAGGATGTCATGAAGAAAGATTTAAGGGAAATGGGAACTTCTTGGGATGGTGTAAAAAATGAGGCTTTGAACAGATGAAGATGGAGGAGGAGCGGGTGAAGCTGTTTTGGCCTCAGGCGGCTAGGTACTATGGTGAGCTGCTAGTAGCAGTAGTAGCAGCTTAGCACCTCTAAAGCCACTGTCTACATTATGTGAAATTTCTTGTTTTTCTTATGAATCAAATGAATGTTCAGATGATCACGTATTTAGTCTCTGATCGCCCTTTATTAGGAGATTAACCTCTGAGTCCATCTTATTGTGGGGATGATATTACATTTTGAATAATTAAACTTTATTTCGAAAAGCAAATACACTAAGTGAGCTCTTTTTTCGAAATACATTATCGTGCAAAAGTTAAATTCTGATTTGAAGAGTTGGGTTTGACTCGGGAATGGGATTGGCCTACTTGTATTTAGGGTAGCCCTGGGTAGGCAATGGAAAACAAATATTTTCAAACGAATTTCAAAGGAAAGTAAGGAGCGTCATTAAAATTTATAAGGAAAAAAACTTACTCCGTATGTGAAAGGGCTGCGCACTCTTAAACCCCGTACACTTTACACTAAAGTTTAATAATTCTTTAGGAATGACTGCTCAAACATAAAGGTAGTTTAACTGGAACGAAAAATATTTTCTATTTACTATGAGACTTTAGTGTAAAAATCAGAGGGCTGAAGAGAAGGCTTTCTCCCTTATCTCTCCGTTTGTTTTAAGTTTTAAAATTGATTTTTTCATTTGAAAAAAAAAGTGATTTTATTTAATCATGTGTTAAAATCCAAATCACCCTTTCTTTTTTGGTTGAAATAGAACGATTAAGAAACTCTGTCTGATGGTTGTCCTCTGTCACGCTTATTGATTCTTTTGACAGGTTTTTATCTCTCAATCCTTCAGGAGTTTGTAATTTGAAAATTACTTTACATATAAATTAAATTGTTAATTTTTTTTCTTATGAAGTAAAATCAAGGAAACTTCAGCGAGAAACTTCTTCTAAAACTTCGGCATTTGTTGGATGCAACTTCATTAAATTTGAAATCCTTTTTCTGCGCAACTGCTGAAATTACTGGGGGGGAGTGTCCACCCTCCCCCTCATACACCCCGGAGCTGAGCAACAGAAAACAAAAACAAAATATGTTGAATGTTAGAACCTTGACATTAACTGACAGGCAATCGAAATTAATCTGAAATAGAATCATAGCTATTCCAAAACTAAAATATTAACTCCCGTGAATTCAAAATCACGCTAAAATTTAAAGTGTGCGTTAAAGTTAGGGTTTGGACTTACAATAAAATAAGAATAACCAAAAGTCTTAAAGTTGTGAAACATGTTTTGTTTTAATGTATGGCCCTTGTGCTAGCAAAATAGGAACGCGTTCTTCTCAAAAATGTATGCTAACAAAGCTAAATATGTGTTATTGTCATCTATTAAAATTTACTTTCAGTTAAATTTACTTTCAATTAAAAAAAGAATTATTTCTTAATTAAAAAAAGGCTTTTGAAAAAATCTATTTTTCATTAAATTCTCTAACATAAAAGCAATGTGATAGCACAAAAGATTTCAACCAAATAAACGTTTAAATGTTTATTTATTTAGACGGTGAAAACAGGTACAAAAGTCTAGATATTACGATCACATATACAGCGACCGTCATCAGTAGAAATACTGAATATATATTTCTACTGATGTGAGGATCGCTGTATATGTGATTAAAATATCTAGACTTTTGTACCTGTTTTCACTGTCTAAATAAATGATCTTATCCCCATTTCAACGTTTGTTTGTTCGTCATAGAAATGCAGTGCGGTCTAAGAAAAGGATACCCTATTTAAGGTGTTATGTCGAAAACATATGATTTCCAATCATATAGATTAGATTAGAAATTGAATAATTAATAAATCTGTATTATCAATTTCTTTCAGGAGAGCACTAGTTAAACCGAAGCTTAAAGAGAAGGATTTCTTTCAGGAGAGCACTAGTTAAACCGAAGCTTAAAGAGAAGGAAGTTGGAGGGGCAGCTTCACTCAAATATATAAGCTTCTCTTCATTTTTAGTTTTAAGTTCGCTCCTTAATTTCATTAAAAAAGAAATTTGTTATTTAAAGATAAATCTAAGGTCGAATGCGCCACTGCGTATTTTGGATGTTAATATATTGTATAAATTGATAATTTTAGTAACTATTTTAATAGCTTTTAGTAAGAATTGAGGTATGTGGCGAATATAGTTTCATATTCAAATATTTCCGTCAAATCACTTCAACATATGAAGGAATTACGCACACTATTACGCTACGTTGTTAAATAGCAATTGCCCTTCATTTTTATCTAAACAAACTGTAAAAGGGGTCAACTATTCAAGTAAAATTCAAGTAGGGTCAAAGAGTAGGGTTAATTTACCTTAAATTGTGAACGAGTTAAGCTTATGAGGAGGGGGGGGGGGGTCCTTGGGAATTTTAACCCAAAGTTTAAACCAACGGGCAAAAGGGCAAAGTTGAAACCAATTTTCCCAAATCAAGTGAAAATGACTATAAAAACTGATAAATGAGCCATTTGGTACCATAAAGGTATTATAAAGCACTATAAAGGTAAATATAAACTAAAAACAACTGATCCGTTTCTGTTAATGCTTGAATTATGCAGGCTTATCTAGTTTTGACAAGATTTTTGAAGAAAAGAAATTTCAGCTGGAGCGACAAACTGGGGTCTATGAGGAGGGGCAGAACAAGGTCTGAGAGGGGCAGCTGATTCCCTTCCCATAGCAAACTATGCCCCTGGTGTAGCTGCTGTTATTTTGAGTAAGTATAATAAAGCATAGTTTTTCTTTCGGTTCTTTGTCGCTTAACTAAAACCCATTTGATTCTATTACCATTAAATCTTACATATCTACTTCTTGGCGCTATAGCAATTTTTTAGGACTATTTAGACCAGGGCTTCCTATACTTTTTTCATTCACAACCCTATTTTTGATTGCAAGTTCCTGGCGACCCCATACTAGGTAGCAATTCATTTATTAGGTAACAATATATACACATGAAAATATATAGTTTTAAAGTTCGTTTATAAACATACAAAAACATAAGAAAAAAATTTCACAAAAGTTGAAAAGTTGTCCTTATTACACTTACAAAAAACATATACCCTATTTTTCATCAAAATTGCATTTTTGCAATGACATAAATAAAAGAGAATTCTGACCATCTTAGTTCAATAGAATGTATTCGAACGTAGTCGTTGTGTGGTAAATACTGAATTAAAACGAAAGAAAAAACTTTAGTGAGATTGACTTGCCTGTTTTTCATTGCATAACAAACTAAATCTTGGTGGAATGTTTGTCACTGCTGGACGTAAGACCCCTTCAACATCTTTTTAGCGATGAATGATATTGGGGTTTGATATGTGTTAAAGCTCAGAAAGTAACATCACATACATATGTGCTGTTGAATGGAAAAAGAACATATAATGCCATATCTGCGATTAGGGGAGATTCAGTTCTAGTGTTGATCCAGAATTCATTCAAGAGTTTTTTTTGACATTGTAGTTTTAATTTTGAATCACTCAAAAGGCAGTGAGTTAAAGTTATATGGTCATGTAGCTTGAAAAAATTATTTAAAAGCCGATGTTGGCTTTAAATAAATTAAAAAAATTATTTAAAGCCAATGACTTTAATGTTTAAATATTTGAATTTAAAATATCTTGCGACCTCATGATTTTGCTACATGACCCCATTTGGGGTCGCAACCCATACTTCAGGAAAGCCTGATTTAGGCCATTATAGCTGCAAATATTTTGAATGGGAGACAAACTTAAGCATCATTGTTGCCTTTTTATCCCCCTATAATAAAGAAGCGTCTGTAATAAAGTTTACCTGAAGTTTTTGACACTATTTTGTTTAAAGAGTTTTAAGTGGTGAATCTGAAGAAAACGATGCTCAATTTTTTGTTTATAGCTTTTACTCTGAAATTTATACACTATTCTTAAGATATATATTGCTAAGATATTTTGCTTTCCATCAGTAGCGGGGTTTACAGATTGGCTTTGTACCTTAATTCTCTGACGCTGAATTTCGCTGACGTTCTAAAGTTAAATTAAACGTTGAGTATATTTGTACGCTGAATTAAGCATAAAAACGCTACGAGCACGTACTGAGATTGGTTTGATCAGTCCGTGCTCTTCTTTAAAATTTACAGAATTTAAAATTTTGGGGAGTTTAAAAACAGATAAATTCAAATTTTATCATTTATCATCATGTTTTTTCTTACAAGAACTTAAGTTTGTAATGAGCCACAAAGCAAACCGAATATATTGTTCTCCAACAGTAAAAAGGTTCTAGAAATACGATAAATTTTCATTTTGTTTCTATGATGCTTTTTTTATTAAATGTTGTTTTATTAAATGTTAAATGTTCAAATTAAATGTTGAATATGTTTATACTTTGGATTAAGTATTAAAAAAGACATTCGTATGCACTGGACTTTTTTCGAGTAGTCCATTCTCTTTTTCGAAGTTTTCCAGAATTTATTGAATCTTGAGGATTCAGGAGCAGATGATTACAATTTTATTTTAATTCTTAAAAAAAATTTCTTACATAGACTTAAGCCGAAAAACAACCCAAACATATTACTGGTCAATGTTTCTTTCTTCTTAAAAATGTGTGGAAGCTTTATCGTAAGAAGATATAAGCAAATGTATAAAATGCAAGTAATATATAAGTGTGTACGTAATATTTCAACAGGTGCATAGTGTGTGTAATATATAAATGATTATAGGGAATATGTGCTGAAAACGTATATTAAAAATAAGCTAAAAGAGCATTTCAGCGTGTAGAAAATTTTATAAGTCGAAGCAGAGCTGTTCAGAGGGGGGTGCAACCGGGACACCCTCTAGAGGGGCTATGGCTGGGCAGAACCACGGCTTCACTTTGACTCGGTTTCACTTTCACTCGGATCAATTTTTCACTTTGACTCGGATTTTTTGCTTATAATACAGTCTGGAGGGGGCCGCTGTAATGAATTTTTTCCGGGCACCAGCAGCCCTAGAAACGACTATGAGTCGAAGTGCTAAGCCAGAAAGCATCTTATTGACAGAAATCAAAGCCTTTTTAGTGAATTTGACAAGTAAAAAGAAACGCTTTGTAAAAGTATTCCAATTTTCTGAAACCAAATACAATTTCGATTTTAGGAAAAATGATAAAATTCTGATAATAGCTTTAAAAAATAATAATACTTACTTATATCATTCCTAAAAGCCCTTCATTTTGCTTTACCAGCCCCTCCCCCTAATGTGCAAATATACAGCCCAAACTATATACTCTCCATACATTTTTCATTTCTTAATTTCGTCAACGATGTTTCTTTGCTGAGAGAGAATATTTTGAAGAAAATAGTGCCGTATGGAAAAAAAAACGGAAAATACATAATTTAGGCTATGTATTTGTGAATTAAGGCAGGGGGGGGGGGTTAAAGTAAAGTGAATCGCTATCGGGACTAATATAAGTGTGAATTTTAAATAATTTTCTTTAACCTCACATACAGAACGATTGCAATTTAGCTAAGACCCAAAAATTATATTACTTGCTAATACTGCTGACAAATCATCACAAGACCAAGCCACGTGAGATCAGCACAGCTTCAGAACAAAATTTTGCTTGAATACTTTTCTTACAACCTCTTCTGGTTAAACGATTTAACTGTTTGAACACTTTTAGGTGTAGAAAACATTTAACCGTTAACAGTTAACATTCAACCATTAACATTTAACGGTTAAAATATTTTAACCATTTTAGCTATAGGAAACAGACGTGGATTAAATCTTTTGTAAACTATTTTCGTAAAGCAAAACTTCTTTGACAAATTTAATTACAAAAGAAACAATTTTTTTCTACTCAAAATAAGGAGCAACAGTAAAATTAAAAACAGACAGAAATTTTTGCTTATAATAGAGGGGTTGCATATATAGAAGTAAAATGAAAACTAAAGCGAAATAAAATCTTGAACTGATAAGCTTCAAGCAATTAATATCGTTGTACATCAAATAGTTAGTTTAATTTTATTAGTTCTTTCCAAGACTGTTCAAGACACTTATAGTCAAACAGTTCGTGGTAACGAACAGTAAGGATCGACCCGGCTCAACAGCAACCAAAACTCTAAAAAACGGAGTTTTGATACCAATAGATATATCAAAAGAATTAGATTTTTATGCTGATTTCAAATATAAAAGTTCCATCAACTTTAATCTTACCAATCAAAAGTTACGTGCCTGAGAAAATTTGCCTTATTTGCCAAAAAAGGGAGAAAAAACCCCTAAAACTCACTGAACTTCAATGAAAATCACACCATCAGTTTCAGCGTATCAGAGAGTCCTTCTATAGACGTTTCAAGCTCTTATTGATGCGTGTTTTTTTGTTGTTGTTTTTTTTTTTTCCCCAGGAGTGATCGTATCTATCCAGCAGTCTTAGAATATTGCGAGAGGGTTCATTCAACGGCAATTAAAAGTTCTAGCGCCCATTTTAAGTGACCACAAAAAGTGGAGGGCAACTTGACCCCCTCACACGCTTAATTTTCTCCCCAAGTCACCCAATCGAAATTTTGAGATATCCAATTTGTTCAACGAAGTCAAAAATCTAACAAATATGTCTTTGAGGATAACTTAATGGCCCCAAGTTCTCGGGGTAAGGGCTGAAAGTTATGAACTGTGCCCATTGTTTACACATCACGGGTGCTGCGTTCACACCTCCTATGATGGGAAAATCAAATTGTTCAGGGGACGATAAAAACTAATTTGTTGGTACGATTTTTAAGATAAAAATACCAAAAAAATCCATATGAATCAGAAAAAATCCTTTATATGTAGATATTAATTTTAATTACCATAAGCAATTTGAAGTGGTATAAACAGCTCATACGAGGTGAGTGCGGCTCCTATTTGCTTTATACGTGGTGTGATAACCGACTTTCTTCGAAAATGCATAATATACGTGGTGCGCACAAGTTCAACATGGTAAAGAGAAATTTTTACAAGTTGTGCATAAGTTCTTAACGGTTAAAAGTCAGTTTACAAGGTGTATTGGGTAAAATAGCATTGTAGGCTATAGGAAATAGATTTAAAATCAGGTATTTTAATTTAAAACAAAATCATTCTGCTCTGCTAAAAAAAAAAAATGGTTTACAATCGTAATGCATCACTTAAGTTTGATACTCTTGTAGAAAGCATGAGTATCTCGTGGCAACACATTCAGCAACCCCACGAGGTCGCTTAACTTACATGCATCAAGGCTAAGGGTTTCTTCGTATTCGAAGATTCGGTTATTTCACAGTCCGTTTTGGCAGAATTATCCATTCGTCCGTGTGTCTGAGCTAGTAATAAACAGATTTATCGGGACTGTGCCCTTTTTCCAGATATTTCTGCATTACTGTCACTCCATGTATAGAAGCGAAATGGACAAGTGCATTAGAAAGAATTCCGTTCCTGTTCTGATATGAACATCCATCGCTCCACATAATAATTGCCTTAGTGTTTGGGTATGACCGTAACAGGTCTTCCAACCTGTTCTTCCAATCTGCTGGAGTATTCTGCAGTCCTTAATTTATTTTCGGGGTTCTGATCCTGAACGGCTGGAACTGTTTTCAGGGGCGAATTAGTGATCCAGGTTGACATTTTCCTGAACCATTTTGGTGTTTCCATGATCTCGCATAAATGTTCACCTTTCTCCATCTAAAGATGAAAATATTCAAAATTCGTTGGTTTAAGAAATCACAAACTGAAAAAAAGACAACAAAAAAGGTGTCCATACAAACAGTGTAATGGACCACCACTTTCAACAACACACCATCTATACATACTTAGACCCTCTCAATGATAGGCATAGCATATTAAGTCCGAGGGTCTGAATTTTTTTCCCAAGAAACCTGTCAGAGGGTTTTAGTATCTGTAGAGGGGTAGCATAATATTAGCAAAACGGATGTTTTAAGACAGAAGAGTCCTAGTCCCCAGATATCTGGGTAATTTAACCTTCACCGGCTTCATAATTGAATTGTCATTAAGTCAAGTGAGATTGAAATCACAATCAAGTGAGATTTAAATGTAATGGAACACCACTTTCAACAACACACCATCTATACATATTAAACGAAACTCTGAAATCTTTTTGAAGATATAAAATGGCTGTGTTCCTGACTGGCTTGAGCCTGCCTGGGGAACCTTGCTTGGGTACTAGACATTCCTGCACCATGATTAGGAAACAGGGCATGGTCCTCACCCCTTCTCCTCAACCCTATCCCTCCAAATATTTCTGTTTCTTCCTTTAAATTACTTGGTGTTACACTTTCCTCTAATTTAAAGTGGGATATTCACGTTAAAGATATTGTCCATAGAGCTAATGCGTCCATATCTCTCATTAAACTTTTGAATAAATTTAATATCCCCCCATCCCATTAAGAGTCTATACTTCCTTTGTCCTTCCACATCTTGAATATTTTTGTCCTGTTTATGATCCTGGCATCTCCCGTGATGAATCAGAAAAAAAATTGAATCCATTAAAAAAAGAGCCCTGAGAATAATTTGTAAAGAAGGTAAGGTACCGTACTCGCTCCTTCTACAAAAAAAGTCAAGCTGGAAGCTCTTGAGCACAGGAGAGAAACGTTGTGCCTTCGTTTTGCAAAAAATTCAATAATAAACCCTCGCACAAAAAAACATTTTCCCAAAAAGACACTCCCCATCCAGACACCGTCTGCCACATGCTGTTTCTGAACCGGTTCCTATCTTGTCCCCTCCGTTGCTTGACCTTATGAAAAAACTTTTGTATCCTTCATTATGGATAAAATAAACCGCTAGTTTTCCTTCTTTTTTTGGGTACTGGTGATACCCAAGTTTTATGTTCGTTCGATTTTTTTTTTGTTTCCTCCCCTTTTTTATATGTTAACTTTTAAACCTTTTTAAGTTGTTGTGCTTTGTTTTAGTATTTTTATATTTTGGTTTTATGACTCCGAAATGTGAATTCAGGCCTTTGTGATAGACATTTTAAAATAAATATCTTATCCTATCCCCTAACTTATACGTTGATGTACCATGAAAGAAAACAGCTAGTGTGTTACACTGCTTAAACAGAGGAATTAAGGTAAGTTCAGACGAATGGGATTCCCATCATTCCCTATGGGAATTCCTTTCAGGAGCCTTCGTTTTTCTGTTGGATTTGTTTCACCTTTTTCGTGTGAACCGAATGGGATTCACAGCAATTTTGAAGCACAACATTCAAATTCAGTAAGAAATGTCTAAGATAAATCATCTGCAAAGTACAACCTGATATATTTTTTTTATTTTTTTTTACCAGATTCCTGAGATTCTAGCCAACTAAAACTAGCTACAGCAACCGACTATGCTGCCAAGGCTAAGGTTTCTGAGTCACTCATGCTTTCTGAATTCCTTCCATAAGGGATTGAGCGTTCGAACACTTTGTCGTTCTTCCTTATCGTTTTCCCTATTCGTTTTCCCATTCTTCTGAACTTACCATTAGTAAGTATCCATACTGGTTTTCAAGAAATTCTAGTGAAATCAGCAATTCAGTGAGAGCTTTTCTTAACTTGTAAATCTATTATCAAGCCTTTTGTTTCTTCTTAAGTTCAGTTATCACCATTTTGTTGCAATAATGCAAAGATCCTCTCTTATTCATTGTAAAATCAAAATATCTTCTTGTAAACAATGATGATGCTGATGAAACTAAATGAAAAGATCGCTCGCACAACTCGCATTAAAAGCCACAGAGAATACTCAACCAAAAGCACACCACGTGTAATTTGATGCAGCCAGATAGGCCCAAGCGCACACCTTGTCATAGGCAGCGCGCTAGCGCTGCCTAAGTAAAGAACGATGTGGGCACAATGTGTTGTTTTTTTTTTGTTTTTTTCTCCATACCCGGGCACTTCATATCGAAGGAGTCGTCGGAGAAACTTCGAAAAGGGCTCATTCGATTGGAAATTGGAGTGGCTAGTGCCCTTTTTAATAGTCGAAAGTGATTGGAGGGCAACTAGCCCCCTCCCCCACACCCCTCATTCCCCCAAATACGTCCAATCAAAATTTTGAGATATCCATTTTGTTCAGCGTAGTTGATTTTCAGATAGAAAATTTGTTTTTGAAGAGGACATTCCCCCACAACCCTCAGGGCAGGGGTTTTAAACTATGACCTGGGGGCATTAAGGGTTTTTATAGAAGGCGTTATCGTAGAAACTTCAAAACAGGCTCATTCGATTGGAAATTCAAAGGGTTAGTACCCTTTTTAATAGTCGAAAGTGATGGGAGGGCAACTAGAACCCCCCACGCCCATTATTCCCCCAAACACATCCAATCAAAATTTTGATGTATCTATTTTGCTTAGCGTAATTGAATACCCGATAGAAAATATCTTTTTGAGAACGATGCTCCCCAACAACCCTCAGGGCATATGTTATAAGTTATTTCGAGGTGGCATCTAAGGTTTTAACAGATTTATTCGTTATAGGAGATTCAAAAGGCACATATACGAGGGGAACTTCAAAGGGCTCTCGCCATTTTTAATATTTGAAAGTTATTTGATGACAACTAACCCCCCCCCCTCTCACGCAAACCTTTTCCCCAAAAACATCCAATCAAAATTACATTTTATTCAACGTAGTTGAAAGTTTTGGAAATTAGGTCTTTAAGAATGACAACCCATACCCCCACAGCCCTCAGGGCAAGGGTCGTAAGTTATGCCCTGGGGGTATATAAAGTTTTTATTGAAAGCGTTGTCGTAGAAACTTCAAAAGGGCTCATTTAATTGGAAATTGAAAGGGGTAGTGCCTTTTTTAATAGTTGAAAGTGATTGGATAGCGAATAACGCCCCTCTTACGCCCACCATTTTCCCAAGTACATCCAATCTAAATTTTGAGATATCAATGTTGTTCAATGTAGTTGAAAGTTCTGGAAATCAGGCCTTTTAGGATGATGACCCCCTCAGAGCCCTCAGTGCAAGGGTTGAAAGTTGTGCCCTGGGGGCATTAACGTTTATATAGAAAGTTGTTATAGAAATTTCAAAAAGGGCTCATTTGATTGGAAATTGAAATTGTCCTTTTTAACAGTCGAAAGTGATTTGAGAGTAATAAACCCCCCTCTTACGCCAACCATTTCCCCAAAAACATTCAATCAAAGTTTAGAGATAGCCATTTTGTTCAACGTAGTTGAAAGTTTTGAAAATTATGTATTTAGGGATGACAAACCCCCGAGAGCCCCTAGGGCAAAGGTTGTAGTTTATACCCTGGGGCATATAAGATTTTATAGATAGAGTTATCGTAAAACTTCAAAAGGGGCTCATTCAATTCGAAATCGAGAGGGCTAGTGCCCTTTGTAATAGTCAAAAGTGATTGGAGCGTAACTAACCTCCCTCTCACGCCTACCATTCCTCTTAACACATCCAATCAAAATTTTCAGACAGTCATTCTTTTCAACGTAGTAGAAAGTTCTGGAAATTAGGTCTTTGAGAATGATCTTAGGGTAAGGGCTGTAATTTATTTCCTGGGGGCATATAAGGTATTTATAGAAAGCGTTGTCGTTTCCAAAAGTGCTCATTCGAATGGAAATCGAAAGGCCTAGTACCCTTTTTAATAGACGAAACTGATTGGCAGGCTTGATATTTTTATAGTAAAGATCGATGTGGGTATAATGTATTATTTTTGTTGTTGTTGTTGTTTAGACCAGGGCACTTCGTATCGAAGGAGTTGTCGTGGGAACTTCAAAAAGGGCTCATTCGATTGAAAATAGAAAGGGCTGATGCCCTTTTTAATAGTCGAACAGGATCAAAGGCCAACTAATCCTCCTCCCACGCCCAGCTACTAATTTGTCCTTTTCGTTTAAAAAATATATTCTGCCTCGGGGGTTAACAGCAATGCACTTCGTTAATGGCAAACCTCACTAAAATATATCAGTAATAACCTATGAATAATTGAGGGTCTTATACTCAGACTTTTGAGGGTTCCTCTGCTCTTGAAATTTAACCAATTCAACTAGCGTAAGTGTATCCAAGCTATCAAAGAAAGTAAACAGATTGTTTTGCGAATGGTATCAAGTTTTCCGTTTCAGGTCAACTAGAGGAGGTATGAAACAGTACTATTTGTGTCCAGATTTTTAAAGTGATATATGTCGTTAAAAATTGCAGAAAATTTTTCTCCAGCATAAAATTAGCAGGCCAAACTATAAAGTCTTTAAAAACAAAAAGATTTAAACTATTATTTTTTTCCCCAGAAAAGACTATGTCAATATAAAACGAACAGAAATTAATTAAAAAACTTTTTCGACAAAACAAGTTTTTCAAAGAAAAGTAAAGAGCTTCATTAAACCAAAAATGAGCAAAAAAAAATCAAATAATCTACCAAGCGTGAAACTACCAAAAATCAGCATCAATAAATAAATGAAACCCAAAATGAACAGAAATTACAATAAATAACCGATTCAAACTCAAAACGAGCTATCCAACCTAACTTATACGTTGATGCACCATGAAAGAAAACATCTAGTGTGCTACACTGCTTAAACAGAGGAATTAAGGTAAGTTCAGACGAAT
Organism: Artemia sp. Qi Xiang Cuo; assembly: GCF_049724085.1. Lineage (NCBI taxonomy): Eukaryota > Metazoa > Arthropoda > Branchiopoda > Anostraca > Artemiidae > Artemia > Artemia sp. Qi Xiang Cuo. Next base: position 17,337,865 of record NC_142802.1, on the reverse strand, counting down.
GGGATTCCTATCATTCCCTATGGGAATTCCTTTCAGGAGCTTTCGTTTTTCTGTTGGATTTGTTTCCAACTTTTCCCAGCGAACCCAATGAGATTCACAGAAATTTTGAAGCGCAAAATTCAAATCCAGTAAGACATGTCTAAAATAAATCATCTGCAAATTACAACCTGATTTTTTTTTTTTTTTTTTTTTTTTTTTTTTTTTTTTTACCTGATTCCTGAGATTCTAGCCAACTGAAGCTAGCTACAGCAACCGAAAATGCTGCCAAGGCTAAGGTTTCTGAGACGAAAATGCTGCCAAGGCTATGGTTTCTGAGTCACTCATGCTTTCTGAATTTGAAATATTTGCTTCCTTCCATAAGGGATTGAGCGTTCGAACACCTTCCCGTTCTTCATTATCGTTTTCCCTATTCGGTTTCCCATTCGTCTGAACTTACCTTTAGTAAGTATCCACACTGGTATTCAAGGAATTACAGTGAAATCAGCAATTCAGTGAGAGCTTTTCTTAACTTGTAAATCTATTATCAAACCTTTTGTTTCTTCCTGAGTCGGCTATCACCATTTTTTCGCCATAATGCAAAGATCCTCTCTTATTCATTGTAAAATCAAAATATCTTCTTGTAAACAATGATGATGCTGATGAAACTATATGAAAAGATTGCCGGTACAACTCGTATTAAAAACCACAGAGAAGACTCCACCAAAAGCACACCACGTATAAATTGATGCAGCCGGATAGGTTCAAGCGCACACCTTGTATAAATAAAGGCTTATGAAGTCTATCTACACACAACTTTTATTAGATAGATTCATAAAAATAAATTATTTTTATGAATCACAAATTCTTGTTACCCCTATTCGGTCACTCGCTTCTAATAAGATACCAAATCCCTTCTATAGCAAATAGGCTAAAATTAAATAGTAAATTTAAAAATCTTAATAGCCAATCACTTTTAAAGACTAGATTAGTAGAATATATTATTAACCTTTGATGACAGGGTGATTCTTCTTGATAATTTGCTTCTTAGCATTATTTTTAGATTTTGCCGTGCTGGGGTAATCTCCTTTGTCCTTCTCTTTCTATATGTTATGATGTTTTTTGGTTTATCTTCTTTATCTTTGTTTTTGGTGTACTTGAACTCATTGTAATAATTGTTAGCCTTCCTTTCGAGTTTAGCTCCATAATGAAGGATACAAAGGTTTTTTCATACCTAGAGGTCAAGCAACGGATAGGGGACAAGATAGGAACCGGTTCGGAAACAACCTGTGGCAGATGGTGTCTGGATGGGGAGTGTCTTTTGGGGAAAATATTTTTTGTGGGAGGGTTTATTATTGCATTTTTTGCAAAACGAAGGCACAACGTTCCTCTCCTGTGCTCAAGAGTTTTCAGCTTGACTCTTTTTGTAGAAGGAAGGAGTACGGTACCTTACCTTCTTTAAAGATTATTCTCAGGGCTCTTTCTTGAATGGATTTAATTTTTTCTGATTCATCACGGGAGATGCCAGGATGCCAAACAGGACGAGTATATTCAAGTTGGGTGGACAAAGAAAGTATAGACTCTGAATGGGATGGGGGGACATTAAATTTATTCAAAAGTTTAAAGAGAGATATGGACGTATTAGCTCTATGGACAATATATTTAACGTGAATATCCCACTTTAAATTAGAGAAAGATTGTAACACCAAGTACTTTAAAGGAAGAAACAGAAATATTTGGAGGGATAGGGTTGAGGAAAAGGGGTGAGGTTTTCAGGAAACTTATTGGCATTATCATAGATTTAGAGGGATTTACTCTCATGTCTAAGTCTGCAGCGTCATTTACAATATCATTGAGGATGCTCATAGGGTTGCTTACTAAGTTTCTGTAGCAGGTTTCAACAACCGTTAGGTCATCCACAAATTTCCATCTGTCGGGGAATTCCTTAGCGAGACTATTTATCATAACAGAAAAGAGGAGGATGCTAGACGTTTGTGTACTATGCCCTGTTTTCTAATTATGGTGCATGGACGTTTAGTACCCAGGCAAGGTTCTCCAAGCAGGCTCAAGCCAGTCAGCAACATAGCATTTTTCTATCTTCAGAAAGATTTCAGAGTTTCGTTTAATACGTATAGATGTTGTGTTGTTGAAAGTGGTGTTCCATTACATTTAAATCTCACTTGATTGTGATTTCAATCTCACTTGACTTAATGACAATTCAATTATGAGGCCGGTGAAGGTTACATTACCCAGCTATTTGGAAACTAGGACTCTTCTGTTTTACAACATCCGTTTTACTAATATTATGCTACCCCTCTACAGATACTAAAATCCTCTGACAGGTTGCTTGGGAAAAGAGTTCAGACCCTCGGACTTAATATGCTACGCCTATCATTGAGAGGGTCAAGTATGTATAGATGGTGTGTTGTTGAAAGTGGTGTTCCATTACACAGTTTGTATGGACATCTTTTTTTCTTTTGTTTCCGTTTGTGATTTCTTAAACCAACGGATTTTAAGTATTTTCATTTTCAGATGGAGAAAGGAAAACATTTAAGTGAGATATTGGAAACACAAGAACGCTCCTAATTCGCCCCTGAAAACAGTTCCAGTCTTTCAGGACCAGAACCCTGACAAAAAATTATGGACTGCAGAATACTTCGGCAGAGTGGCAGAATGGGCTGCAAACTCTCCATTTAAAACACTTCCTGTTCTTGAACAATATGAAGATTCTATACCCCTTGCGCCTTTAGTTAGATTTGAATGTGACAGAGCCATCTGCAGACAGTAGAGGTCAAGGAAGAAGAAAGCGAGAGTGAGGTTACAATAGATGAATCTTTGGTCTTTGCTGAGCTTGCATCCCTTCTTCCAGATAGCAGATTACAGAGCGTTTCACTTACAGAAGTTTGGGTTAATCTTTTGCTGCCAGATCAAACCGATGAAGCTTTTAATAAAGCAGAATTATTAAATACTGAACTGAGTTGACAGTCCATTTTATACACTGATTTGAATTCAAGAAATGAACAGGAATATCAAATGAATCAAGACAAAAGTGTTGCTGGAGAATCTCCTCTGGCTGAATCAGCGGATATATGTGGGGCTATTTTATCACCAAATATACCCGCCCACGAAAGTGGAAACGCATCAGTCCACGACAGAAGTCTAGGATATATTCCAGAAAACAATTTGGATCCATGAACAGAAAGCTCAGTGATAAATAGTATTGTATCAGAGGCAACGCTATAGCGTTGCCTATGGTAAAGGCCATGCGGCTCCAATGTTTTATTATTATTTTTTTCATATGAAGCACTTCATATGGAAGGGGTCGTTGTAAAAACCTCAAAGGGGACTCATTTAATTTCAATTCGAGAGTTCTAGTCCCCTTTTTAATGTTCAAAAGTGCTTGGAGGGCAAATAGCCCCCCCCACCCAAGCCCACCCTTCCTCCAAAACCATCCAAAAAAAATTTTGAGATAGCCATTTTTTTCAGCGTAGTTGATTTTCAGATAGAAAATATATTTTTAAGAAGGACACTCCCCCACAAACCTCAGGGCAAGGGTTTTAAGTTATGCCCTGAGGGCATACAAGGTTTTTATAGAAGGCGTTGTCGTAGAAACTTCAAAACAGGCTCAGTCGATTGGAAATTAAAGGGCTAGTGCCCTTTTTAATAATCAAAAGTGATTGGAGCGCAATTAGCCCCCCCCCCCACGCCCATCATTTCCCCAAACACATCCCATCAAAATTTTGAGATAGCCATTTTGTTCAGCGTAGTGATTTCCAGATAGAAAATATATTTTTGAGGAGGACACTCCCCTAAAACCCTCAAGACAAGGGTTTTAAGTTATGCCCTGGGGGCATATAAGGTTTTTACAGAAGGCGTTGTCGTAGAAACTTCAAAACAGGCTAATTCGATTGGAAGTTAAAGGGCTAGTGCCCTTTTTGATATTCGAAAGTGATTCGAGTGCAAATAGCTCCCCCCCCCCACGCCCAGCATTACCTCAAACACATCCAATCAAAATTTTGAGATTGCCAATTTGTTCAGCGTAGTTGATTACCACATAGAAAATATGTTTTTGAGGAGGACACTCCCCCACAACCTTAAGGGCAAGGGTTTTAAATTATGTCCAGGGAGCATATAAGGTTTTTATAGAAGGTGTTGTCGTAGAAACTTTAAAAAAGGCTCATGCGATTGGAAATTCAAAGGGCTATGCCCTGGGGGCATATAAGGTTTTTATAGAAGGCGTTGTCGTAGAAACTTCAAAAAAGGCTCATTCGATTGGAAGTTAAATGGCTAGTGCCCTTTTTAATAGTCGAAAGTGATTGGAGGGCAGCTAGCCCCCCCTACGCCCATCATTCCCCCAAACACATCCAATCAGAATTTTGAGATGGCCATTTTGTTTAGCGTAGTTTATTTCCAGATAGAAAATATGTTTTTGGGGAGGACAATCCCCCACAACCCTCAGGGCAAGGGTTTTAAATTATGTCCAGGGAGCATATAAGGTTTTTGTAAAAAGCGTTGTCGTAGAAACTTTAAAAAAGGCTCATGCGATTGGAAATTCAAAGGGCTAGTGCCCTTTTTAATAGTCAAAAGTGATTGGAGGGCAACTAGCCCTCCCCCCACGCCCATCATTCCCCCAACCACATCCAATCAAAATTTTGAGAATTCATTTTGTTCAGCGTAGTTGATTTTCACATAGAAAATATGTTTTTGAGGAGGACACTCCCCCACAACCCTTAGGGCAAGGGTTTTCAGTTATGCCCTTGGGGCACATAAGGTTTTTGTAGAATGCGTTGTCGTAGAAACTTCAAAAAAGGCTCATTCGATTGGAAATTCAAAGGGCTAGTGCCCTTTTTAATAGTCGAAAGTGATTGGAAGGCAACTAGCTCCCCCCCCCCCCACGCCCATCATTACCCCAAACACATCCAATCAAAATTTTGAGATTGCCAATTTGTTCAGCGTAGTTGATTGCCAGATAGAGAATATGTTTTCGAGGAGGACACTCCCCCACAACCTTAAAGGCAAGGGTTTTTAGTTATGCCCTGGGAGCATATAAGGTTTTTATAGAAGGCATTGTCGTAGAAACTTCAAAAAAGGCTCATTCGATTTGAAATTCAAAGGGGTAGTGCCCTTTTTAATAGTCAAAAGTGATTGGAGGGCAACTAGCCCCCCACGCCCATCATCCCCCCCAACACATCCAATCAGAATTTTGAGATGGCCATTTTGTTCAGCGTAGTTTATTTCCAGATAGAAAATATGTTTTTGGGGAGGACAATCCCCCACAACCCTCAGGGCAAGGGTTTTAAATTATGTCCAGGGGGCATATAAGGTTTTTGTAAAAAGCGTTGTCGTAGAAACTTTAAAAAAGGCTCATTTGATTGGAAATTCAAAGGGCTAGTGCCCTTTTTAATAGTCGAAAGTGATTGGAGGGCAACTAGCCCCTCCCAACCCCCCACATCCATCATTCCCCCAAACACATCCAATCAAGATTTTGAGATAGCCATTTTGTTCAGCGTAGTTGATTTTCAGATAGAAAATATGTTTTTGTGGAGGACACTCCCCCACAACCCTCAAGGCAAGGGTTTTAAGTTATACCCTGGGGGCATATAAGGTTTTTATAGAAGGCAGTGTCGTAGAAACTTCAAAAAAGGCTCATTCGATTGGAAATTCAAAGGGCTAGTGCCCTTTTTAATAGTCGAAAGTGATTTGAGGGCAACTAACCACCCTCTCACGCTCATCTTTTCCCCAAACACATCCAATCAAAATTTTGAGACAGCCATTTTATTAAACGTAGTTTTAAGGTCTGGAAATTAGGTCTTCGAGGAAGACAACTCCCCCACCGCTCTCAGGGCAAGGGTTGTAACTTAAGGATTCTCCGAATCCTTCATATTGTTTTTAATGGAAGGGATAATCGTATAAACTTTAGTGAGGGCTCATTTGATTGGAAATTGAAAGTTCTAGCTCACTTTTTAAGAGTCAAAATAGTTAGGAGGGCAACTCGCCCCCTCCCCCCTCCTCCACGCCCTAAATGCATCAGCTGAAAATTTTTCTAAAAATAGTTGAAAGTTTAAATAACAAAACTCTGGCGTCGACCAAAACCCCCCAAGGCCTGGGGGCAGGAAGGGATTCTCGTAAAAACTTCAGAGAGGGCTCATTTGATTGCAAATTGGAAGTTCTAGTCCAGCTCTTACGAATCAAAATCAATCGAAGGCCAAATACCTCCCCCAACGCCCTTTTTCCCCACCCTTCCCTTTGAACTAATTCTGTTTATACCCTAAGGCCCAATGAGGGTTAGAATGTTTTGGTATTAACACAAACCTATTAGGCATCTGCTCTTCTCCCTAGCAAGGAAAGAAACAAAAATGTAAGGCAGTGGCGGATCCAGGGGAGGGGTGAGGGGGTGCGCACCCCCTAACCTAGTCTAAAGTAATGTAATTTACTTAATTAACGCAAAATTGCGTTAATTAAACTTGCTCCTAACGCAAGTTTATCGGATCAACCTATTTTGTGCCTAATAAAATCCTGGATCCGCCCCTGGTGTAAGGGAACTATAACTTTTAATTTGTAATTCAATGAACCCCGTTCCAAAGTTTATGTGACCACCTCTTCCACATAAAGTGCCCCTGGAAAAATAAACAAGTATTAATTCACTGAACCATTATGGCTCTTTACTTAGGTAACGCTATAGCATTGCTTCTGACCTAAAAAGTTGAGTAGAAATTTCAGCTTCCATTTTTATGAATATCCAAAATTATCTGAGGGGAATATGTTTGGGGAGCATATTCCACGGCTAGGAAATTTCTCCCTGGTGGAATTTAACGCGGGGGAATTATCAGCAGGAAAAGAAAATGTTCTTGGAGGGGGGAGGAATTTCCCAGGGGTGGGTTTTCCAAATGTGAATTATTCAAGGAGGGGACGACTAAATCCATTCGATAATATTCTAAATTTTACATCTGAAAGAAACGGGAATAAAGAATCAACGGAAATGTCAGAGATAGCACTTCAGCTTCCTTAAGACGATTTTGTTCGTGTCTTTTGAAAAAAGACATTTTCAAAAGACAGATTAAATTTATTTGTATTACTTTCTCTGTGGCTACTCAATTATGCATGTGAGGTGGGAGACTTCTTCCAACCACTGTATCCGCTAAGGTTTCAGTTTTTATCTCAAGCCTTAAAAATGAACGCAATGCGATAAAAGTATAACTCAAAATAACATATATAGAATAATATATGAACATAACACGGAACAATTGATCAAAATTGCATATTATGAGTTGAGGCTCACCCAGATGATGGACCAGGGGGCTCGCCATTCCACAATCTATGAAATCAATCCTGAAATAACTGAAAATATAAAGTATTTGAGTGTTTTAACGTCCTTTTCAACTGAAGCGGTCCAGCAATCTTTCTTCAGCCCATAGAGTTTGTCTATTCTCTCAAATTGGGAACGGAGGATATAACGGAAGTTCCATCCCATATTGGATGAGCCTCTAACCCCACCCTCCCCCTCGCCTACTTGATGCGCTAAAGTTTCTTCCTTCTGCCAACTACGCTGCCCCCACCCCAAAGACTTTAATAAGGTAAAGTTTTGTATGGGAAGAACACATAGTAAATCTATTATAATTACCCAATTATATGGGTAAAATACATAGTCTATGATGGATGCAAAATTGCTTTGGCAAATAAAATCCTATCCCTCAAAAACATCGGATAAAAATTTTTAAATATCTGTTTTTTTAAAAATAGTTAAAAGATCAAATGAAAAAACTCCTATGTCGACACAACCACCCAGGTCCCAGGGGCAGGTGTTGTAAATAATGCCCTAGGGCATACAAAGTTCTTTTGGAAGGGATGCTCATATAAACTTCAGAGAGGACTCATTTGATAGGAATTTGAAAGTTCTAGTTCACTTTTTAAGAGTCAAAAGTGGTCGGAGGGAAGCTAGCCCCCCCCCCTCCCTGTATGTATTCCCCAAATACATCCGATAGAAATTTTGAGGTATCTATTTTGTTGAAAATAGTTCCAAGATAGTATAACAAAAACTTTTGGATGGTACAACCCCTCAGGGCCTAGTTATAAGCTATGCCCTGTGGGCAAATTTGGTTCTTATAGAAGGGATGCTCGTATAAACGTCAGAGAAGTCTTCTTTGACTGTAAATTAAAAGTTTTAGTACATTTTTTCAGAGTCAAAAGAGATCGGGGGGCAACTAGTGCCCTCACGCCGTTTTTCCCCAAATGTATGAGATAATATTTTGAGACAGGCATTTTGTTAAAAATAGTTCAAAGGTCAGATAAAAAAATAAGATATCGACAAAACCCCCTAGAACCCGGGGGCAGGCGTTCTAAGTTATGTCCTGGGGGCATATAAGGTTTTTATGGAAGAGATGCTCGTATAAACTTCAGAGAGTTCTCATTTTAATGAAAATTGAAAGTTCTAGTTCAATTTTTAAGAGTCAAAAGGGATTGGAGGGAAGCTAGTCCCCCCCAAGCCCTTTTTCCCCAAATGTATCAAATAAACATTTTGAGATAGACATTTTGTTAAATATGGTTCAAATCAGATAACCAAAAACTCCGCTATTAAAACAGCCCCCAGGGTCCGGAAGCAGGCGTTGTAAAATATACCTTGGGGGCATATATGGTTCTTATGGAGGGGGTGCTCGTATAAGCTTCAGAGAGGGCTCACTTGTTTGCAAAATGGAACTTCTCGTTCAAAATTTAAGCGTCAAAAGAGATTAGAGGCCAACTAGCGCCCTCCCTCTACATATTTTTTCCCAAATGTATATGATAAAAATTTTGAGATAGCCATTTTGTTAAAAGTTGTTAAAAGGTTATATAACGAAAACCCTGGTGTCGGCACAACCCCGCAGGGCCGGGGGCAGGGGTTGTAAGTTATGCCTTGTGGCATTTATGGTTCTTATGGAAGGGATGCTCGCATATACTTCAGAGAGGGCCTTAAGCCAGAGATATTTGATCTTGACCTTATAGCTGACAATAGTGAAAAATATCATTGATGAATAGTGTTAATTCATGGTATTTTTTAGCGGGGGGGGGAGAAAACTATTTTTCAAATTTCAGGAGGAAAATTTTATTGTGTTTTAATTTTTTAACACAAATGACCATTACACAAATAACACGCTCATTTGCAATGAAAATACCAGGAAAAGCTTTTTTCAATTTAGGGCCTGCAGGTAAACAAATATTGCAGAGAAAATGTTTTCTTACTTTATATAGGATAGGATATAGAAACAAGAAATCGGAATTTTGGGTTCAACTTTTGGTTCGTAAGTCAGTAAGTAAGTAATCGGATTAACGAAATTTCTTGACTACTAAGGTCTCGGGTCAGCCCTGCAGATTTTGTTGCTACAGCAAGGTTCCATCTCTGGATCACGTGATGCCAAATTAATATCAAACCCCCTGTGACACAACAGGGCTCCAAAATAGTTACAAAAGCTAGATTATTTATTTTATATTTTGCACCCATAAAATTTCTTTGCCCAGGGCAAGTGTTCCCTCTGTCCCCTTAAGAGTGCCTCTGCCTCTATATCATAGCTGTTAATCTATATTCATGATAACTTTTTATAGTTTTTTTTCCAGTATCTGTTTGAGGATGTCAACTAGTATCCTAAATACCTTTGGCATTTTATTCTTCGAAGTGTTTTCCGTAAGTGGTTTTTCAGTGTGACTGTGTTTTTATGGTCCACTGGTGTTATTCGTATATTTTCTTGCTTTGTGTTTTTTTTTGGTTTTCTGGTTTGTGATTCTGATTTCATGATTCTCGCTTCTGTATTCTACTGTTATAAAAGTTTTTTTTTTAGCTATTGAATCTAGTAAAAAACGAACATAGTAACCAAAAATCAGAATCAAGTTGAAGAAAATATTTGTTATCGAGAAGAAATTGCCAGTTGTATCTGATTCAGGATTGCTAAATATTGTCTTGATTTGTCTTAGCAGTAAAATGTTATTCTGAACAGCCTAGACAACCAAATGTCAAGATCAAGAAAGAGGGGTCATTTAACAAATGAAGCCATTCTTTACAGGGTTTTTGAGTTTTAATGGTGACTAATTTGCATAAATCAAAATGCTTAAAGAAAGTGTAAACAAAAATTTTTCACTTTATCGTTGTTAATAAAACTCAAAATGCGTGATTAGATAAAATTGAATTGAATGTGTGAATTTGAAATAAGCCTAGAGGGTGATCCAAAATGCCTAAATTCAAAAGTGTTAAAAATCTCTCCCCCCCCCCCCACAAAGAAAAACTTTGTATGACTCTTAAAAACACAACGAAATACATTTAAACCAACATTTGATGAATTTTTTGAAGTTTTTTATGTACCCCCCCCCCCAAAAAAAAAAGTTTTTCGGAAGATGATTAAATAGGAGACGATAAACACGTTTCTGATTTTAGTAGGTCATTTCAAATAAAAATTGCTGGTGGTATTGTATTTATTAGAACAAATCTAATTGTTAAAATGAATATGGTTTTTAAAAGCTATTTTGAAACTTTACGCTGTTCATTTATGCACAAAAATTTTTCTTTTTTGCATTTATAAAAGCTTTTTGACTTCTTTTTCTCCGTTTTCTTTCTACTCTAATCTACAGAAAAAAAGAATAAGATAACAAATGAGTGTGAATTGACAGTTTAATTTACTTGTGCTGATATTTATTTAAAGTCTTGATAATTTTTGATTTACTGAAGTTAAATAAGTGAAAACTATTGAATTTTTTTTTTAGCAAAGTACAAATTATGTTTTGGTCTTGAGAGGGAATGAGGGTTGTCACCTCAATTCTTTTAAGTTTCTGTTTGTTTTGGGTTGAGTTACTTACTTACTTGTACTTGTGGCGGGAATCAGGCGTTTCCACCTCGCCCGGCATCGATGATCTTGGAGACCTTCTTGGACCATGTTGAGCGATCTTCTGCCAGCTGCTCTGCTAAAGCGAGCCACTGAGTTGAACATCTGTGTCCGAACTTTCTGAAACCCCTGATAGGTTCAAGGTATGACTTGGCCAGGTTCCACCAGCTCTTCCTCTGTCCTCCTTGGCGTCTCTTCCAGGAGCTAATAGGCTCGACTAGAAGTATTTGGCGAGGCAGGTACTCTGGTGGCCTCCGTAATACATGGCCCAACCATTTCAAACGGCGTTCTTTAATAGTGAGCGCAACATCTCTCTGAATATTGCACATTCGACGTAGATCCGCGTTGAAGATACGGTCACGTAGCTGTATTCTGAGAATTCTTCGCAGACAGGTATGCTCAAACACCTTCAGTGTATTCTCATGCCGTAGTTTTACCGACCATGTTTCGCATCCGTAAAGGAGAACAGTGCGGACTAGTGCCATGTAGATTCGAACTTTCGTTCGGACACTGACTTCGCGGTGACTCCATAAGGGTTTCCGAAGGGAGGCAAAGACTGTCTGCGCTTTCTGTATTCTCTGTTGGATATCATCGTCGAAAGATCCGTCAGTACATATCTGGGAACCTAGGTATGTGAAACGGTTCACTTCTTCCAGCTGAACTGGATTGGCAGTTAGTTTGAATGTTCCTGTGTTGTGTTTAATAGCCATGAATTTTGTTTTTTCTGTGCTGACTTTCAAGGCGTTCAGGTCTGCCCAGGCCACCTCGTTGTCACGCATGTTTTGAGCTTCTACGGGGTCTGACAGGAGGCCAACATCATTCGCATAATCGAGGTCAGTCAGTGAAAGATTTTGTCCGATCTGAATTACTGGATAGGATGACAGTGCATTTTCAAGCACCCAATCGACGCAGTAATTGAACAGAGTCGGAGAGAGGACGCACCCTTGTTTTACTCTGAACTCAACCAGGAATTCTTCAGTTTCTTCGCCATAGACTCAAACTCGGCTCACTGACGCGTCATAGTATTCCTTCATCAGTTCAACAAACTTCAGCGGCATTCCGTCATTCTCTAGGATCTTCCTAAGTTTCTGGCGAGTGACAGAGTCGAAGGCGGCAATGAAGTCCAGGAACATCAAGATCAGGGGTAGATTGTACCTTTCAAACTTCTGGATAATGAGGCGAAAAACGAAAATATTATCAGTACAGCCTCTACCTGGCCGAAAGCCGGTTTGATTTCCTCGGGTTCTTTCCTCCCTTGCCCCTTTGAAGCGGTTCAAGAGTATGATCCCGAATATTTGACCGCAATGTCTATAAGACTTATTCCGCGGTAAGTTTTGCATTCGGTTTTATCTCCTTTCTTATAGAAAGGGAGAATGACTGATTTCTTCCAATCTTTTGAGAAAGAATTGGTCCTCCACACTTCTTCAAGAATGCCATGGAGCTGTTCAGCAGTGACCTCAGGGCATTGTTTGTAAACTTCCAGGGGGAGGCCGTCTTCATCTGGGGCTTTGTGGTTCTTCAGGGTCTTGATCGCTTTTAGTATTTCGGCTCTGGTTGGTGTATCCAGCTCGACATCCTAGGGTTCTTTAGGGACGGCAGGTGAGAAAGTATCGGGAGCAGATGATGGGGATGGGTTTAGGAGGATCTGAAAGTGATCCTTCCATCTTGCTGATCGCTCCTTCTGACAACTAATGATTTTTCCTGATCTGTCTTTGACTATTTCTGAGACATCAGCTTTCTTACCAACGGATTCCTTCAGGATCTGGTAAAGCTTGCGGGCATCATGTGAGCGTGCTGCTTTCTCCAACGACACGGCAGCATCTTCCCACATTTGGCGGCGGTCCAGACGAACAGAGCGTTTTACCTATCTGCGCAGCTCTTCTGTTTCTTCTTCAGGGCCGCCCATCTTTTGTCTTCGCTCACCGACTATTGACAGGGCCCTAGCGGTAATCCAGTGCTGTCGTTTGATTTTTTCTCGGCCTAGGATCTCATCGGCAGTCTCTGTTATCACTGTTTTAAATGTCTCCCATCTTTTCTCGGGGGTTGGGTTTTCATCAGAACTGAGGGCGTCAAATCGGTTAGTCGGTTCCAAATTGAGGGCCTGTCGAACTTCTTTTTCTTGGAGCTTACCAATGTCGAATCCGGCCTTGGGCTTGTTTTTTCTCCGAGTTGCAAGACTTAGCAAAATTTTTGCAGCAACAAGCCTGTGGTCAGACCCAGACTGCGAGCCTGTGTCCGAGCCGTTGTAAGAGCGAGAGTCCTGTACGGAGCTTCTCCAGCGCTGGCGTACGAGAATGAAGTCTAATTGAGCCTTAGTGACACCGTCATTTGAATGCCAAGTTAAAAGGTGGCTAGGTTTGTGCTGAAATATGGTATTGGTGACAACAAGGTGGTTCATCAAGGCGTAGTTTACCAACCTTTGCCCATTCTCGCATCTATGACCTTGTCCAAACTTTTCCAGGACTTGTCTTGTGGTTTGGTCAGACGGACCAACTCTTGCGTTGAAGTCTCCAGCAACAATCAAGTAATCGCGTGCGGCAACAGAAGAAGACAGCTGTTGCAGCTCACAGTAGAAATCATCCTTGGTCATATCAGCAGCGTCACGGGTGGGGGCATAGGTAGAAATTATCAACACATTTGCGGGGTTTCCTTTTAGTCTGATTCTGTCAAGTCTACAAGAGACTGGTTCCCATTCTAGGAGAGCATTTCTGGTTCTTTGGTTCATGATGAAACCAACTCCGTGGAGTCCTGAATTATCCTCTACTCCGGAGTAGAAAAAATGGAACTGATGTAGCATTTCAGGAGCCGTAATAACTATGGAGCCAGAACCGGAAATTCTGGTCTCGGATATGCAAAGTATGTCTGTTGTACTTCTCCATCTCATGGACAAGAAAAGCTTGCGTGGCTTCTTGTTTGACGGGTCTTACATTCCAGCATCCCACATTCATTCTAGATTTTGCCTGTTTAATGACTGTAGTAGGTTTTCCTAGATTTATGGCGTGAAAAGGATTTTTTGACTTCGCCGCCATATTCGAAGTGGCGTCGCCTGCCGGGAACGCCGTAGTATAGTTGGCTTGTTTACTTCTCGACACCCGCGCCAATACGGGGGCCGCGTCGCTTGCCGGGGACGCCGTAGCCATTACAACTCTTCTTCTAGGTCTCAAATCCATTGCTGTTTTTTGGGAATACAGTTGACCACAAGGTCCCCAGTCTTGCGGGTCACCCGGAGCGTGCTGGCCACCAAATCGCTCGACGTGGAGCTCAGTGGTGTTTACATCCTTTCACCACTTTAAGGTGCGCTGAAGGATTTCCTCTGCTGCCCAGGGACGGAAGATCGAGCCACATTGCCTGTAACTACCATCACTGCCATGGAGGTATACAAGCTTAGCTTGACCTTTGATTCCCACCTGGAATCAGCAGGGGCTTCAGGAAAGGGCCTGAAGTTATTTATTGCAATTTTTATTCGTTTTGTGTTTCACTTATTTATTTATGGGGGTTTATGGTAGTTTTACCCATTGTAGATTATTTAATTTTCTTTCTGCTAATTTTTGGTTTAATAGATTTGCTTAATCTTTTTTTTTTAGAAAAACTTACTTGTGGAAATAGTTTTTCTACATAAATCTAATAAGGAACGAATTTCTGAGTTTAAGGTATTGTTATTGATTATGAACGTGATTATGAATATAACTACAATTACCTGATTATATTTAGTTTATGTTTAAGAATATTTCAGTGACATTTCATGACGTCACATGGCGAGATTATATTAAAAACGTCATATAGATAGTAATACATCTTATAAGTAACAATTTACCTTCTTGTCACCTTCGGCCCTTAAAAAGTGCCCTAATTTTATATTATATGAAAAAGAAAAACCTGAAAAAATTGAGCCGGAAAGAAAAAATTATGAACTGCTATGCGAAGAATAACGATTCCTATTGATCCGCGGGATCGAACCATGGCACCATTAATCTTGATGCACAGGCTTATCCACTGCACTATCACCAGGTACATGGAATTTTGATTTATCTATGTTTAAATACGTTAATAAAAGAATTGTAATGATAGAAGTATAACCACTTGCTAGTTGAGAGCAGAGTTGAGGATTTATTTATAGCAATAAACGATTCAAAAAAAGCAAAGGTAAAATTTTGATATTATAATAAATTGACATTACGCCGCGATCAGATGCTAAATAAGAAATGTTCAATTCGGAACCCCATTCAGCATTATTTTAAATTATAATAATAGTTTCCATCGATATCCAATTGAACAACCTGCCTTAAAGCTTCTAGGACAACCCCTTCCATGCAAAGTGTCTGAAAATAAAAATAAAGACATTGAAGGCACATTGTAATTGAGGCAACGCTTTAAGCATTGCCTTTGTTTAAGAAAAAAAACAAAACAAAGAAAAACACCAATAGAACAAATAAATGTGCTACGTTAAAAAATATTATCAAATTGTTGTGTAAACTTTGGGCTTTGACTGGGGGATTATCCTGAAGGACCTGCCCTTGCCAAAGTTTTCGTAAGTGTGACATATTCCTTAAATTTGTGATAATTTAACATATTTTCTAGAAACTCAGATATTCCGTGTTTGTATTTTCTAAAACGTATTTTTTTTTGGTGAAGTCTTGGGTTACTGCTTTTTTTATTGTGGTCTATTGGTATTATTGCTTGCTTTTCTTTATTTTTTTATTCCTTTTTTTTAATTATGTATTGAAGAGAAGAAGATCTATTTTCTTAAAAAGAGCTTTTTTAGTGTAATTTTGCGCTGATTATTTTCTTCTTCATAAAAAAACAATCAAAAACACTATAATATCAAAAAATGTGCACAATCCTTGTCCAATACAAAATTTTAAATTCTTTTTCCTTTCTTTCTCTCACCCTGTGTTATTTAGTCCATACTGAACTATTCTGGATTTCACGTGTTTCCTCGCTTCCTCTTCCTTGTTATTTTCTAGATAATAGATTTGTTACGTTCATATATCTCTCAAATAATTTTTTACATTTCCTTTCACTACTCTATAATTTTTAACATCAAATTCCTCATATAAAATCTCAATAAAAAAACCCTTCCTACCGCTATCAAATAGCCTACATTACTTGTGCGTTCCATAGCCACCATACTCTACTAGTTCTCTAATATTGTCTATTTTCACAAGATTGTGTCCGCTAAAATATTAGCTTCGATTGCTTATCATTTGTCATCTTTTCATTTCAATGGTACTTTACGGTTTTATTTCTTAAGAAATCACCAAGAGTTGTTACAATCTGCAGGGCCGACGCGAGACCTCAGTAGTCAAGAAGTGTCGTTAATCCGATTACTTACTTACTGACTTACGAACCAAAAGTTGAACCCAAAACTCACATTTTTTCTATATCTTATCCTCTATAAAGTAAGAAAACATTTTCTCTGCAAGATGTGTTAAACTGCAAAACCTAGATTAAAAAAATCTTTTCCCGGTATTTTCATTGCAAATGAGCGTGTTACTTTGGTCATTTCTTAAAAAAATTAAAACACATCAAAATATTCCTCTCTGAATTTCAAAAAATAGTTTTCTCCCCCCCCCCCCCAAAAAAAAGACACCATGAAATAACACTATTCATCAATACTATTTTTGACTATTGTCAGCTATAGAGCCAAGATCAAATATCTCTAGCTTAAGGTATATCCTCTCTTTTTTTGGTTTTTTGGCTTTTCTAATTTGATCTTTCCACTTTAGTCTCTGAGTTGGACTGTAAAATATAGTCAATCGAGTTTTAAAGACGACAATTTTTGAAAGTTTAGATTAAAAAAAAAATCATACCATCGAAGTGTTGAAATGAACTTTGTGATGGTGGGAAATACTAGATATTGCTTAGAAAAATCTAAAGATGAACTGATAAGTTGATTGAATTTGTATTTGAGCATTGCAACAGAAGTTAAATTTGAGACAAACTTTGTCACTCGTATTTTTGTAAACTCTCTGACAATCCCTACTTGATTATAACTTTTCGGCCTTTTGGCTAATATCAAAAGGGTAGTTTCTGTTCTTATCAGGTTAATATTTGATACCATCCCTAAATGGGGTCCAGAATCTTAAACTGATTTTGGAAACCCGAGGATGTCAGAGCTTGCTCTGCTCCCTCCTCGAGCTGGCGCAGTATTGCAGTATTTCCAGGATCGGTGCACCCTTTTTGAGGGGAAACCTAAGCTGATGAACCCAATTCAATTTTATGAGTAATGTACTTTTCAAATTTAATAGAAACCACACTTGTAGCTTCCTATGTCTTGAATAAATTGAAAATCCCATAATTTCATCAGATAAAAAGTAGAAAAAATGTATATAATTTACAAAATTTGATGGTGAAAAATGATTATAACCCTTTCCCCCTCCCCTTAATTTAGACAGCAAACAAGAAGAAATGGAGGCAGTAGAATGCCAGCTATTGAGACAGAGTAAAAAATATTTTCAGTAATTTTTTTTTCTTGTAACTTTTTTTTAATAATATGTAAGTGTGATTTTGATGCCAAACTCAAAAATCTACTTAAATAGTTAGTAAATTTTGTAGGTATAACTATGGCAATGACTTAGCCCCTTTGATTGTTTTTTCTACTTACCTGCCTTTGGTGGGTTATTAGTGCTTGCTTACTTATTAGTGCTTGCTATAGCGTCTGATCGTGGTGTAATATCAACTTATTATAATATCAAAATTTTACCTTTGCTTGTTTTGAATCGTTTATTGCTATAAATATATCCTCAACCCTGCTGTCAACTAGTAAGTGGTTATACTTTAATCATTACAATTCTTTTATCAAACGCATGTAAACATAGATAAATCAAAATTCTATGTACCTGGTGATAGCACAGTGGATAGGCCTGTGCATCAAGATTAATGGTGCCATAGTTCAATCCCGCGGATCATCAGGAAGCGTTATTATTCAAATTTAGTTGTTCATAATTTTTTGTTTCCGGGTCAATTTTTTCAGGTTTTTCATTTTCATATAATATAAAATTAGGGCACTTTTTAGGGCCGAAGGTGACAAGAAGGTAAATTGTTACTTCTAAGATGACGTTTATAATATAACGTCATAACTATGACGTTTATAATATAATCTCGCCATATGACGTCATGAAATGTCACTGAATTATTCCTAAACATAAACTAAATATAATTAAGTAATTCTAGTTATATTTATAATCACGTTCATAATCAATAACAATATCTTAAATGCAGAAGTTCGTTCCTTACTAGATTTATGCAGAAAAAACTTTTTCCACAAGTAAGTTTTTCTAAAAAAAAAAAAAAAGATTAAACAAATCCGTTAAACCAAAAATTATCAGAAAGAAAATTAAATAATCTACCATGGGTAAAACTACCATAAATCACCATAAATAAATAAATGAAATACAAAACGAATAGAAATCGCAATAAATAACCAACTCAACTCAAAACAAACAGAAACTTACAAGAATTGAGATGACAACCCTCAATCCCTCTCAAGACCAAAACATAATTTGTACTTTGCTACAAAAATTTCAATAGTTTTCACTTATTTAACTTCAGTAAATCAAAAATTATCAAGACTTTAAATAAATATCAGCAGAAGTAAATTAAAGTGCCAATTCACACTCATTTGTTATCTTATTCTTTTTTTTCTGTGGATTAGAGTAGAAAGAAAACTGAGAAAAAGAAGTCAAAAAGCTTTTATAAATGCAAAAAAGAAAATTTTTGTACATAAATGAACAGCATGAAGCTTCAAAACTTATTTCAAAACTCAAAACTCAAAAACTCAAAAACTCGGTAAAGAATGGCTTCATTCGTTAAATGACCTCTCTTTCTTGACCTTGACATTTGGTTGTCTAGGCTGTTCAGAATAACATTTTACTGCTAAGACAAATCAAGACAATATTTAGCAATCCTGAATCAGCTACAACTGGCAGTTTCTTCTCGATAGCAAATATTTTCTTCAACTGGATTCTAATTTTTGGTTACTATGTTCGTTTTTTTACTAGATTCCATTGCTCAAAACCTTACTATGTTCTATGTTCATTCTTTACTAGATTCCATCGTTCAAAACATATCCTAAATACCTTTTATAACAGTAAAATACAGAAGCCAGAATCATGAAATCAGAATCACAAACCAAAAAACCAAAAACAAACACAAAGCAAGAAAATATAGTTAAACTCCAGTGTACCATAAAAAACAGACCAAACACAGTCACACTGAAAAACCACTTACGATAAACACTTTGAAGAATAAAATGCCAAAGGTATATAGGATACTAGTTGACATCCTCAAACAGATACTGGAAAAAAAACTATAAAAAGTTATCAAGGAGGCACACTTGTGCCTCTTTAAAGAGGCGACCCATCACAATGTTCAGCGATTTCCAGTCCTAGAGGTCGCAAAGAGACGGCAGTGATCGCATTTTGTAGCCCAAGCTCAAACTAAGAAACGTGCAAAATTTCATCCCCCTCCGACTTTATCTTCATGGGGTAAACTGGGCCGGAAGTTTCAACTGGGCTGAAATTTAGAGGTTAAGCTTTCCTAGGGCCCGAAAGCTTATCCTCGAAATTTCAGCTCAATCCGATCACTCCTTCCCTGTTTTCAAAAAACCAAATATAGCCACTTAATGTTCATTTCTCTTCTTCTTTTTTTTATTAGCCACGCCTACATGTCACAGTTGGCAACGGATCCGGGTGAGTGAAGACTCATTCGAAGCGGAATTTGATCTGTTAGGGCCTTTTGATACTTTCAGGCCGAAAAAACTATCCCCCGAATTTACATTTACGAAAAACCTCATTTTCCTATAAGAGCCCATGTTAAATTTTCCCACCACAGCCTGCCTTTAACGTTGTCCGATCGGGCTGAATTTAGAAGATAAGTTTTCCTGGGGCCTGGAAGCTTATCTTCGAAATTTCAGCTCAATCCGATCACTCCTTCCCTGTTTTCCAAAAACCAAATATCAAGTTTTGTGGGGATTTACTTGCGTCAAAAATAGATTCCACAGACTAAAAATACAAATTAATTGTGTCTCTTCGGTACAGTGGTCGATACTCCCACTGTCAGGCGGAAGACCCGATTTCGATTCCCCGTCGGAAGAAATTTTTTATATACTGAATTTAAAGTTTAAAAAAGAAACTCAGTTTCTTTTTTAAATTATTTGAAAAAAAACGACGTTTTTTAAAGAGTTAAAGAGGCTGAGTTACAAAGTCGAACCTTAAAACGTACAGGGATTAGGAGGCACAGTTGGGGGGCTGTTAAAGAGGCTGAGTCAAAAGTTCGAACCTTAAAAC
The DNA here is from genome assembly GCF_049724085.1 of Artemia sp. Qi Xiang Cuo. Lineage (NCBI taxonomy): Eukaryota > Metazoa > Arthropoda > Branchiopoda > Anostraca > Artemiidae > Artemia > Artemia sp. Qi Xiang Cuo. Next base: position 17,317,758 of record NC_142802.1, on the reverse strand, counting down.
GTACAGGGATTAGGAGGTGCAGTTGGGGGGCTGCCGCCCCCCAAACCCCCGCTTCCGTATATGAAAGGGGCTTTGCCCTCCTCAAGGCCTCGCTCTTTACGCTAAAGTTTGACTTTCTCACAACTCTTTTTTTGAAACAATAAAAACTTTAGCGTAAAGAGCGAGGCGTTGAGTTTATATTGAATTTAAAGTTTAAAAAAGAAACTCAGTTTCTTTTTTAAATCCAATCTATTAAATCCTTCGGCTCAACAGGCGTCTCCAGAAGAATATCACAGTCGGCCTTCAGGTTACAGGTAAGTCTCCACTGCTTTGATAATATTATTTGAAAAAAACTACATTTTCTAAAGAGTTAAATAAGTAATAAACTGTACAAGAACGTGCAGAAATTATATGAAAAAAAAACTACGTTTTCTAAAAGAGTTAAAGAGGCTGAGTCACAAGTTCGAACCTTAAAATGTACAGGGATTAGGAGGTGCAGTTGGGGGGCTGCCGCCCCCCAAACCCTCGCTTCCGTATATGAAAGGGACTGTGCCCTCCTCAACGCCTCGCTCTTTTCGCTAAAGTTTGACTTTCTCACAACTCATTTTTTAAACAATAAAAACTTTAGCGTAAAGAGCGAGGCGTTGGGGAGGGCACAGCCCCTTTCATATACGGAGCGGGGGTTTGGGGGCGGCAGCCCCCCAACTGCACCTCCTAATCCCTGTACGTTTTAAGGTTCGAACTTGTGACTCAGCCTCTTTAACAGCCCCCCAACTGTGCCTCCTAATCCCTGTACGTTTTAAGGTTCGACTTTGTAACTCAGCCTCTATTTTTGACGCGAGGAAACACTTGCCCTGGGCAAAGAAATTTTGGGGGCGCAAAATATAAAATAAATGATCTAGCCTTTGTAACTATTTTGAAGCCCTGTAGTGTCGCAGGGGGTTTGATATTAATTTGGCATCACGTGATCCAGAGATGGAACCTTGCTGTAGCAACAAAATATGACGGGCTGACGCGAGACCTTAGTAGTCAAGAAACTTCGTTAATCCGATTACTTACTTACTGACTTACGAACCAAAAGTTAAACCCACAATTCCGATTTTTTTCTATATCCTATCCTATATAAAGTAAAAAAACATTTTCTCTGCAAGATTTGCTTACCTGCAGGCCCTAAATTAAAAAAATCTTTTCCCGGTATTTTCATTGCACATTTGTGTTAGAAAATTAAAAAACAATAAAATTTTCCTCTCTGAATTTTAAAAAATACTTTTCTCCCCCCTCCCCAACTAAAAAATACCATGAATTAACACTATTCATTTAACATATTTTTGACTATTGTCAGCTATAAGGTCAAGATCAAATATCTCTGGCTTAAGGCCCTCTCTAAAGTATATGCAAGCATCCCTTCCGTAAGAACCATATATGCCACAAGGCATAACTTACAACACCTGCCCCCGGGCCCTGCGGGGTTGTGCCAACACCATGTTAAAAAAATGGCTATCTCAAAATTTTTATCTGATGCATTTGGGGAAAAAGATGTAGAGGGAGGGGGCTAGTTGCCCTCTGATCTCTTTTGACGCTTAAATTTTGAACGGGAAGTTCTATTTTGCAAACAAGTGAGCCCTCTCTGAAGACATATCTTACAACGCCTGCTCCCGGACCCTGGGGGCTGTTTCAACAGCGGAGTTTTTGTTATCTGACTTGAACCATTTTTAACGAAATGTCTATTTCAAAATTTTTATCCGATACATTCGGGGGAAAAGGGCTTGGGGGGACTAGCTTCCCTCCGATCACTTTTGACTCTTAAAAATTAAACTAGAACTTTCAATTTTCATTCAAATGAGCCCTCTCTGAAGTTTATACAAGCATCTTTTCCATAAGAACCTTATATTCCCCCATGACATAACATAGAACGCCTGCCCCCGGGCCCTAGGGGGTTTTGTCGACATCTTATTTTTGTTATATGACCTTTGAACTATTTTAACCAAATCTTTATCTCAAAATTTTATTTCATACATTTTGGGAAAAACGGCGTGGGGCTACTAGTTGCCCCCCGATCTCTTTTGACTCTGATAAATGAACTAAAACTTTTAATCATAGGCAGTGCACTAGCGCTGCCTAAGTAAAGAACGATGGGGGCACAATGTTTTTTTTTTCTCCATACCCCGGGACTTTGTATCGAAGCAGTCGTCGTAGAAACTTCAAAAGGGGCTCATTCGATTAAGAATTGAATGGGCTAGTACCCTTTTTAATAGTCGAAAGTGATTGGAGGGCAACTAGCCCCCCCAAGCCCATAATTCTCACAAACACATCAAATCAAAATTTTAAGATAGCCATTTTGTTCAGCGTATTTGATTTCCAGATAGAAAATATATTTTTGAGGAGGAAATTTCCCCACATCCCTCAGGGCAAGGGTTTTAAGTTATGCCCTGGGGGCATATAATGTTTTTATAGAAGGAGTTGTAGTAGAAACTTCAAAAAAGGATCATTAGATTGGAAATTCAAAGGGCTAGTACCCTTTATAATAGTCAAAAATGATTGGAGGGCAACTAGCCCCCCCCCCGCCCATCATTTCCCCAATTACATCCAATCAAAATTTTGAGATAGCCATTTTGTTCAGTGTAGTTGATTTCCAGGTAGAAAAAATATTTTTGAGGAGGACACTCCCCCACAACCCTCAGGGCAAGGATTATAAGTTATGCCCTGGGGGCATAAAAGGTTTTTATTGAAATCTTTGTCATAGAAACTTGAAAAAGGGCTCATTCGATTTGAAATTGTAGGGGCTAGTACCCTTTTTAATAGTCGAAAGTGATTTGAGGCAACTAACCCCCCTAACATAAACCAGAGACGAAACAAACACAGAGATGACACATATACAGAGATGACAAACACACGGGGACGACACAAATAAAGACACGACATAAACACAGATAATACAAACACACAGAGACGACACACACAAAGAGACGACACAGACACAGAGACGATAAATACACAGAGACGACACACACACACAGAGCTTACACACACACAGAGACGACACACACACACAGAGACGTCACACACAGAGAGATGTAACACACACACAAACGACAAGCACACAGAGACGACAAACACACAGACACGACACACACAAAGAGATGACACACAGACAGATACGAAACACACACATAGACGACAAACACACAGAGATGACACACACACAGAGACGACACACACACAGAGACGACACACACATAGAGACTACACACATAGAGATAATACGCATAGAGATAAGGTATTTACTGAAATCTTTGTCGTAGAAACTTGAAAAAGGGCTCATTTAATTTGAAATTCAAAGGGCTAGTACCCTTTTTAATAGTCAAACGTGATTTGAGGGCAACTAACCCCCATCTGACGCCCACCTTTTCCCCAGACATTCCCCCACAACCCTCAGTGTAAGGATCATAAGTTATGCCCTGGGGGCATATAAGGTTTTTATTGAAATCTTTGTCGTAGAAACTTGAAAAAGGGCTCATTCAATTTTAAATTCAAAGGACTAGCTCCCTTTTTAATAGTCAAAAGTGATTTGAGGGCAACTACCCCCCCCCCCCCTCTCGCGCCCACCTTGTCCCCAAACACATCCAATCAGCATTATTAGATAAACATTTTGTTCAACGTAGTTAAACGTTTTGGAAATCAGGTCTTTTAGGATAAAAAACTCTCCCTCCATAGCCCCCCGGGCAAGGATTGCAAGTTATACTCTGGGGGCATATAAGGTTTTTTATTTAAAACGTTGTCATAGAAACTTCAAAAGGGCTCATAGTTGGTAATTGAGATGGCTAGTGCCTTTTTTAATAGTTGAAAGTGATTGGATAGCGACTAACGCCCCTCTCACGTCCACCATTTTCCCAAGCACATCCAATCAAAATTTTGAGATATCCATGTTGTTCAACGTAGTTGAAATTTCTGGAAATTAGGTCTTTTAGGATGATAAACCCCTCAGAGCCCTGAGTGCAAGGGTTGAAAGTTATGCCATGGGGGCATTAAAGTTTATATCGAAAGTTGTTATAGAAATTTCAAAAAGGGCTCATTTGATTGGAAATTGAAATTGCCCTTTTTAATAGTCGAAAGTGTTTGGAGAGTAATTAACCCTCCTCTTACGCAAACCATTTCCCCAAAAACATTCAATCAAAGTTTAGAGATAGCCATTTTGTTCAACATTATTGAAAGTTTTGAAAATTATGTATTTAAGGATGACAAACCCCCTAGAGCCCCTAGGGCAAAGGTTGTATTTTATGCCCTGGGGCATATAAGATTTTATAGATAGAGGTCGTAGAACTTCAAAAGGGGCTCATTCAATTCGAAATTGAGAGGGCTAGTGCCCTTTGTAATAGTCAAAAGTGATTGGAGCGTAACTAACCTCCCTCTCACGCCCACCATTCCTCCAAACACATCCAATCAAAATTTTCAGATAGTCATTTTGTTCAACGTAGTAGAAAGTTCTGGAAATTAGGTCTTTGAGAATGACCTTAGGATAAGAGTTGTAATTTATGCCCTGAGGGAATATAAGGTGTTTATAGAAAGCGTTGTCGTTTCCAAAAGTGCTCATTCGATTGGAAATCGAAAGGCCTAGTGCCCTTTTTAATAGACGAAAGTGATTGGAAGGCTTGATATTTTTATAGTAAAGATCGATGTGGGTATAATGTATTATTTTTTGTTGTTGTTGTTGTTTAGACCAGGGCACGTATGGAAGGAGTTGTCATGGGAACTTCGAAAAGGGCTCATTCGGTTGAAAATAGAACGGGATAATGCCGTTTTTAATAGTCGAAAATGATTGAAGGTCAACTAGTCCCCCTTGCACTCCCACCCTCCCCATTTCCCATTATGTTTAAAGAATAAATATTGCTTTAAGATTAAATCAAAATACAGTGTGTTAATGCTAATTCCCAAGAAGGCCTATCAGCAGTATCCCAAGAATGACTGGGGTATTATGTTCAAAATTTCGGGGCTACTTCTGCTCTTCAGACTGAACCAAATCAAAATATCGCTGGTACATCTAAGCTATGAAAGAAAGTAAACACATTGTTTTGCAAATGGTATCAAGTTTTCCGTTTCAGGTCAACTAGAGGAGGTATGAAACAGTACTATTTGTGTCCAGATTTTTAAACGAGTGAATGTTGTTAAAAATTGCTGAAAATTTTTCTCCAGCATACAAATAGCAGGCCAAACTATAAAGTCTTAGAAAACGAAAAGATTTAAAGTATTATTTTTTTTTTCCTGAAAAGACTATGTCAATATAAAACGAACAGAAATTAATTAAAAAACTTTTTCTACAAAATAAGTTTTTCAAAGAAAATTAAAGAACTCCATTAAACAAAAAAAGAGCAAAAAAAAATCAAATAATCTACCAAGCGTGAAACTACCACAAATCAGCATCAATAAATAAATGAAACCCAAAATGAACAGAAATTACAATAAATAACCGATTCAAACTCAAAACGAGCAAAAAGTAACATAAGTTGGGCGCAAAAATTTAATAAACATGTACCAGATATCACCCATAAGGCGAATTACCAATTACTACGCCTAATGCGTACTTTTTCCAAGTTTAATCTTCATTCACTGATTTCACTTTATGTATCCACTGTACGTCCAATACTTGAGTATTGCTCATCAGTATGGTATCCCCTTAATAAGAGAGATAGCGAGAGGGTTGAGAGAGTGCAACGTAGGGCCACCAAACTCATACCATAAATGAGTCATCTACCTTACCACCAGAGAATGCAAAGACTACAGTTGCCTTCTCTCTAGTTCATACGTGATAGAGCCGACCTAATAAATACATTCCGCATTGTTAGGAATATTGATAATACCACCCCAACTCACTTTTTCACATTTACAGAATACAGTAGTACCCGTTACCACCATCATAAAGTCTACCCACCATGTTCACAGAAAAGAATAAGCCAAAACTCTTTGTCTAGCCGAGTGTGGAAGACTTGAAATTCACTTCCATCGGAAATAGTTGGAAGTACCACGGTCCAGTCATTCAAAAGCAGTTTAGCCTCTACAGATTTCTATACTAGGTCCTATCACAATCCATTTTGAGGATATTTTTACTTATGCATTAGTTGATTTGTGACAGTAAGTTTTCAGTTGTTTTGTAGGCTTACTTTTTGGTATGTTTCAATTATTAACAGATATGTCTCAGTTAGTTTGGTATGCTACTGTATGTTTCAGTTATTATGTTTTCAATGTTTTCAGTTACTGTATGTTTATGTTATGTCATTGACATTGCTATAGACTTTTTTATAATCATTTAGTGCGACAAGCTTGTTAAAGCTTACCGTATTTTGGTATTAATAAATAAATAAAATCACTATGCCTTCCCAAGGCCAGAACAAAATTTTCACTTTTCTGAAAAAATACAAATGAATGTGCATTGTCAGTTTAATATACATGTACTGATATTTAGAAATCAAAATGTTAATATTATTTGATTTATTCAAGTTATAAAAGTAAAAACATTTATATTTTTTCAGTAAAGTGCACATTTTGTTCTGGCCTTGGAAAGGCATAGGGATTTTGCGCCAAACTTATGTTATTTTCTGCTCGTTTTGTGTTTGACTCGGTTATTTATTGTAATTTCTGTTCGTTTTGGGTTTCATTTATTTATCGATTCTGATTTGTGGTAGTTTCACGCTTGGTAGACTATTTGATTTTATTTTTCTCTTTTTTTTGTTTAATGGAGTTCTTTACTTTTCTTTGAAAAACCTATTTTGTAGAAAAAGTTTCTTTTAGTTAATTTCCAGTCAAAGAAGATTTCTATGACGTTTATACGAGCATCCCTTCTATAAGAACAAAATTTGCCCAATGGGTAATTAGTTACCTTGTATACAGTTTCAGGGATACATGAAAGGATACAAGAAACGGTACAAGATAATAGTGTATACAATATGAACAGTACATGAATTGCGCAAGAAAAACCCATGTCTATGACAATATATTTACACGTGAGCGTATTGAAAAGCTGTCAAGTCTTTTATTATTGTTTTCAAGTGCTCACTGAATGTACCGTTTGATGTAGCCATTTTTTAGGAGCACCACAGAGGAATTAGAGGTTGTTCAATATACGATAAATTGATTTGTGGTTGGGATTTGAAACAAAGGAGTGATTTTCACTCTAATTCATATTGGTAAGTGAGTTGCATTCAGATGGAAACAATTTGACGTGTTTGGGGGGATTACGTTCCTTGGCGTTTGATTGACATTTGCAAAAAAGGGTTTAGCATTTGCAAATTTGATCCTATTAAGGTGGAAAAAAAAGAGTTTAGCATTTGCGAATACTTCAGAGCCGACTTGCTAGCGAAAAACCCTTGTGATTGACTTGAAATAAAACTTTTTAACAAGAAATGGCTGAAAAGTGTTTTGGGGGAAATGGGATGATTGTGTACTGTATAATACACAAGTGATGTTTTGGACAGTGTTGTCAATTTAAAATAATCCCACTGGTTCCTGGCACTAAGCTACGCATATCAAGTTGAAAATTTGACAGGTTGAGATATTTGAGGTGGAACTTGAACTAAATCAAAATACATTATGTGCACGCAGATTTTCAAAATGGCATATCTCAGAAAAGGGATTTGTGTATTAAGTTGGAACTTTCAGAGAGTGCTTAAAGGGAAAGTCAATTCACCAAAAGGAAGTGGTTCCTGGCAGTAGGCTACGCATATCAAGTTGAAAATTTGACAGAATTAGGTATTTGAGGTGGAACTTGAACTAAATCAAAATACACTATGTGCACGCAGATTTTCAAAATGGCATATCTCAATAAGGGATTTGTGTATTAAGTTGGAACTTTCAGAGAGTGCTTAAAGGGAAAGTCAATTCATCAAAAGGAAATATGTGCACGCTCAGGCTGGGGTCGAGTTGCACGAGGGTTCAGTTAAAGGGGGTACAGTTACACGGGGGTTTAGTTAAATGGGGTTGAGTTGCACGAGAGTTGAGTTGCACGAGGGTTCAGTTGCACGGGGGTTCAGTTACATGCTGGTTCAGTTACACGGGGTTTAGTTAAATGTGGTTGAGTTGCACGGGGGGGGGGTTGAGTTGCACGAGGGTTCAGTTAAAGGGGGTTCAGTTGCAGGGGGGTTTGAGTCATTTTTACGGGGTTTGAGAGACTCTGTTGCCTGATTCCGTGTGGTTTTTCTTTACTTGGTGCCCATTTAAAAAACGATAGAAATAGTTATTTCCTTTGAAAATCTTTTCTGATGTAACTAAAAGGCATTTGTCTTTGTAATTAGAGAAATGCTCCGTTTTGGAAAAACGGGCATCGCAAGCTTGTGTTATCTTAGATATTAATGCGTAACTCGAGACATGTTGGCGAAGTTTTTAATAGATGATGTTTCAAAAGATTTAGGATTCATTAACTGTAATGTTGTCTGTCAAAAGCTGTGAGCTTGAGAAAATTGCGTAATAATCGAAAAATGAAGAAAAAACCTCCAATAGTCAACAGGAATGGTATTGTCTTATGGGGAGAATTTTCAATAGGAGAGGGGGAGGGTATTTTTACGTGAAAACAACTTCAACCGTGCCCAGCCCCCTGCGATCAGAAATTAAATTATAAAAAAAAGTTTCTTCAACTGAAAGTAAGGAACAACATCAAAACTTAGAAACGGAAAGAAAATATAGGCTGCTTCCAAAAGATTTAGGATTCATCAACTTTAGTGTTGCCAGTCAAAAGCTATGAGTTTGAGAAAATTGCCTGATTATCGAAAAATGAAGAAACACCTTCCAAAAGTCGACAGGAATGGGATTGTCTTGAGGGGGAATTTTCCATGGAAGAGATGGAGGGTATTTTTACGTGAAAACAACTTCAACCGTGCCCAGCCCCCCGCGATCAGAAATTAAATTATAAAAAAAGTTTCTTCAACTGAAAGTAAGGAGCAGCATCAAAACTTAAAAACGGACGATAAATAGAGGCTGTTTCCAAAAGATTTATGATTCATTAGCTTTAGTGTTGCCAGTCAAAGGCTATGAGTTTGAGAAAATTGCCTGATTAACGAAAAATGAAGAAACACCTTCCAAAAGTCGAATGGAATGGGATTGTCTTGAGGGGGGGGAATTTTCCATGGAAGAGGTGGAGGGTATTTTTACGTGAAAACAACTTCAACCGTGCCCAGCCCCCCGCGATCAGAAATTAAATAAAAAAAAAGTTTCTTCAACTGAAAGTAGGGAGCAGCATAAAAACTGAAAAACGGACAGAAAATACAGGTTGTTTCCAAAAGATTTAGGATTCATTATCTTTCGTGCTGCCAGTCAAAAGCTATGATCTTGAGAAAATTGCCTGATTATCGAAAAATGAAGAAACACCTTCCAAAAGTCGACAGGAATGGGATTTTCTTGAGGGGGAATTTTCCATGGAAGAGGTGGAGAGTATTTTTACGTGAAAACAACTTCAACCGTGCCCAGCCCACCGCGATCAGAAATTAAAATTATAAAAAAAGTTTCTTCAACTGAAAGTAAGGAGCAACATAATAACGTAAAAACGGACAGAAAATAGAGGCTGTTTCCAAAAGATTTAGGATTCATTAACTTTAGTGTTGTCAGTAAAAAGCTATGAGTTTGAGAAAATTGCCTGATTATCGAAAAATGAAGAAACACCCTCCAAAAGTCGACAGGAATGGGAATGTCTTGAGGGGGGGGGGATTTTCCATGGAAGAGGTGGAGGGTATTTTTACGTGAAAACACCTTCAATCGTGCCCAGCCCCCCGCGATCATAAATTAAATTATAAAAAAAGTTTCTTCAACTGAAAGTAAGGAGCAACATCAAAACTTAAAAACGGACAGAAAATAGAGGCTGTTTCCAAGAGATTTAGGATTCATTAACATTTTCAACTTTTTTTTCTTTTTGTACATATCTTAAAATGTCAAAATATGCTTACGGTTCTAACAATTGTGCTCTATGATTGGTCAGAGACACAATGTGGCTTTCCCAGTGGTATTCTATGACCGGTTATTGACACTAGCTAGTCTATTGCATGTATTAAATCAGTATTTCTTACGCAGTGGAACGATAAACACATAAGTCATATCTTTAAAAAAAAAGTGAAGATGGAACATTTTAATAGAGTGTGTTCAAATAACAAGGTTATTGTAGCATTGAATCCCGACAAGGAGAAGTATTTAAACTATGAAACAAGTACAAGTGGTAGCACTATTGGAAATGTATGCATTCATTGTCATGACAGTAAGGAATTAAATTTCTTTGGAATACCGAAAAATTCAACTCTTATGATGGTGGTTATGCGAGATTGAGATCTCCAGAGATGATTGCACTCAAAGAGAATTCTAACATAAAAATAATTGTTGATGATAGAGGACAACTCCTTGCTACTGCTGCAGGTTACACATTACCTACGGATACACCCAATCATCAGCTTTCGAGTATTAGCATTCAACAGAAGGCTAATAAAAGAAAGGCTGACTCTGCTACTAATATCGTAAACCATATCTTGTTTACGTGCCGAAACTGTTACCTGTGTAAAAATAATGTGTAATAGACAGTGAAATTTCCAGAAAAATAAAAATGGCATTGTAAAAAAAATATCTCTACGGAGTATAAAGAAGAAACGATGAAAAACAAAGCACCAGCAAACATTACTGGCATTGATCAAATAGTCAATGAATCAAATAATACCAAAGACGAAAAGGATATTGAACCTGTTCATGAGACACCAGTAAAAATTGTGTATGATTCAAAATAGAATAATGATTATTCTACTGATTACGAACTAAGAGAAGACAATAACTACAATATCAAGAGATAACATGGTGAACTATTTTATGAAACAGATTCAAAATGTCCAAAGTTAATCATTGATATTAATAATGTATCATAATATATTTTTGCATTAATATTCTACATTGCATTATTTCATTAAAAATATTACATTTTATGTTTTCATTATTTTTTAGAGTAAGCTAGCATATCAAGCGTTTAGAATGTCCATTAAAACATCAGAGATGTAAGAAAAGGAATTTGCGTACATCTATTGTCTGACACACTATTTCCGTAAAATCTCAGCTATTATGGGTTTTTTGACCGTAAACTCTAGTTTTTTGTAAGAAAATTATGGAAAATACAATTCTCTGGTTCAAATGTGAAACTCAAGTCTATTTTCGGATCGAAAAATAAAACAATTTCCTTAAAATCTGAGCTAATAAGGGTTTTTTGACCGTAAACTCTAGTTTTTTGTAAGAAAATTATGGAAAATACAATTCTCTAGTTCAAATGTGAAACTTAAGTCCAGTTTTGGATACTCATAATGATGAAGACTGACGGTTCTAATTCAATAAATTTTTTTTCATAAAAAAAACTGTTTTTTTTTAAACTTCGAAATTATTCAACTTCATTTATTTTTTATCTTTTTCTTTTGTACATATCTTAAAATGACAAAATAACTTTCTTGAATTCATCTCTTGGATACACAATACATATTATAAAAAAAACGTAAGTTCCACTTCATTTGCATGCAAGAGATACCGAGAGTTCTATGACTCCTCCCCGCAATGAATTCTAAGGGTTTTATGACTCCTCCCCAAAATGAATTCAGATACTTTTAGGAGTCATCCCCCTAGCCCTAACTCCATTCGACCTTGAGCGAAGGTATAAAAGTTTGATGATGTATTTCTCTTCTTAACAACTACATTAATAGCTCCCAAGATGATAGGACTCTATGACACAGAATTTATCGGTTGGAAAAAATCATCTTGTGGTGTTATATTTGAATGTGCATTTTTATTATTGTCAATGGATCTGGAAGAAATCGACTGTTATCATTGGATAGTGAACTACAACATGTATGAGTATGATAAAAGCATGTTGAGTACTACATTACATCGTATAAACAGACTGGGATTCTACGATAGAGTGATTGCACCACTTAATAATAGTGGTCAGGAACTTAGAAATGTCCAGGAGGAAGTCAGTGAAATTTGCAGCTTTTTCGGGGTTGAAGCACTCTATGTAAAGGGTAATGTACCTACAGATAAAGTTTTAATTCAAAAGTGTGACCCTAGGATTCCACTTTTCAATCTAGAAGAATTTATGTGTCCTAAATTTGAAGGGGTTTATCATCGTCCTGAAGACGAGGTCAGTTTCATCGCGCACTGGATACCTAAGGACATACCTGATCGTGATAAATGCATTAGACATGGTAAAAACTATTCTATATCATGGGACCATCGTTTCTGGATGTTTAAGAGTGAACGTGTGCATGACTATGTGTCATAATATAATTTTGTATTAATATTCTAAATAGCACTATTTCATTAAAAATATATTATGCACTACATTGTTATGTATTCATTATTTTTAGAGTAAGCTAGAATATCAACAGTTTAGAATGTATATTCAAACATCGGAGATTTGAGAAAAGGAATTTGCATACATCTATTGTCAGACACATGAGGTAACATTGACAAAACCTAGGTATCAGAATGAATTAATTCTTCATCAACATCCGTTGTTGGATATGTCATTATGTCATTATGAAAAAATTGTAAGTAGGTAAGTAAGTAAGTAAGTAAGTAACAAACTCTTCCTTGAATTCACCTCTTGGATACACAAAGAAGACATTTCATTCAAGAAAATATGAAACTATTTGTAATTAAGTAACACACTCTTTCTTGAAGTCACCCCTTGGATACACAATAGAGATACTTAATTCAAGAAATTATGAAATTTAAGAGTGAACGTGTGTATGACTACGTGTCATAATATAATTTTGTATTAATATTCTACATAGCATTATTTCATTAAAAATATATTATGCATTACATTGTTATGTTTTCATTATTTTTAGAGTAAGCTAGCATATCAACAGTTTAGAATGTATATTAAAACATCGGAGATTTGAGAAAAGGATTTTGCATACATCTATTGTCAGACACATAGGATAACATTGACAAAATCAAGGTATCAGAATGAATAAATTCTTTATCAGCATCCGTTGTTGGATACGTCATTATGTCATTATGAAAAAATTGTAAGTAGGTAAGTAAGTAAGTAAGTAAGTAACAAACTCTTTCTTGAATTCACCTCTTGGATACACAAAGAAGACATTTCATTCAAGAAAATATGAAAATATTTGTAAGTAAGTAACACACTCATTCTTGAAGTCACCCCTTTGATACACAATACATATACTTAATTCAAGAAATTATGAAAAAATTACAAGTAAAAAACTCTTTCTTGAATTTCCCATTTGGATGCACAATACAGAAATTTAAATCAAAAAACTATGAAAAAAAATGTAAGTAAGTAAGTAACAAACTCTATGCTTTTTCTGCATCAATTGTCGGATATGTTGAATAGAAGATGCAAAGTTGACATAGCTTTATTTCATTTTTTAAGGTTAATTTAGACGAGGTTACGTGCGCGCACGTAACCTCGTCTAAATTAACCTTAAAAAATGAAATAAAGCTATGTCGACTTTGCATATTTTATTCAACATATCCGACAATTGATGCAGAAAAAGCATAGAGTTTGTTACTTACTTAATTACATTTTGTTTTTCATAATTTCTTGAATTACATTTTTGTATTGTGCATCCAAATGGGGAATTCAAGAAAGAGTTTGTGACTTACTTGCGATTTTTTCATAATTTCTTGAATAAAGTATCTGTATTGTGTATCCAAGGGGTGACTTCAAGAAAGAGTGTGTTACTTACTTACAAATATTTTCATATTTTCTTGAATGAAATGTCTTCTTTGTGTATCCAAGAGGTGAATTCAAGGAAGAGTTTGTTACTTACTTACTTACTTAGTTACCTACTTACAATTTTTTCATAATGACATAATGATGTATCCAACAACGGATGTTGATAAAGAATTTATTCATTCTGATACCTAGATTTTGTCAATGTTACCTCATGTGTCTGACAATAGATGTATGCAAATTCCTTTTCTCAAATTTCCGATGTTTTAATATACATTCTAAACTGTTGATATGCTAGCTTACTCTAAAAATACTGAAAACATCACAATGTAATGCATAATATATTTTTAATGAAATAATGCTATGTAGAATATTAATACAAAATTATATTATGACACATAGTCATACACACGTTCACTCTTAAATTTCATAATTTCTTGAATAAAGTATCTGTATTGTGTATCCAAGGGGTGACTTCAAGAAAGAGTGTGTTACTTACTTACAAATATTTTCATATTTTCTTGAACGAAATGTCTTCTTTGTGTATCCAAGAGGTGAATTCAAGGAAGAGTTTGTTACTTACTTACTTACTTACTTACCTACTTACAATTTTTTCATAATGACATAATGACAAATCCAACAACGGATATTGATAAAGAATTTATTCATTCTGATACCTAGATTTTGTCAATGTTACCTCATGTGTCTGACAATAGATGTATGCAAATTCCTTTTCTCAAATCTCCGATGTTTTAATATACATTCTAAACTGTTGATATGCTAGCTTACTCTAAAAATAATGAAAACATAACAATTTAATGCATAATATATTTTTAATGAAATAATGCTATGTAGAATATTAATACAAAATCATATTATGACACATAGTCATGCACACGTTCACTCTTAAACATCCAGAAACGATGATCCCATTATATAGAATAGTTTTTACCAGGTCTAATGCATTTATCACGATCAGGTATGTCCTTAGGTATCCCGTGCGCGAAGAACCTGACCTCGTCTTCAGGACGATGATAAACCCCTTTAAATTTAGGACACTTAAATTCTTCTAGATTGAAAAGTGGAATCCTAGGGTCACACTTTTGAATTAGAACTTTATCTGTAGGTGCATTACCCTTTACATAGAGTGCTTCAACCCCGAAAAATCTGCAAATTTCAATGACTTCCTCCTGGACATTTCTCAGTTCCTGACCACTATTATTAAGTGGCGTAATCACTCTATCGTAGAATCCCAGTCTGTTTATACGATGTAATGTAGTACTCAACAAGCTTTTATCATACTCATAGATGTTGTAGTTCACTATCCAATGATAACAGTCGATTTCTTCAAGATCCATTGACAATAATAAAAATGCACATTCAAATATAACACCACAAGATGATTTTTTCAAACCGATAAATTCTGTGTCATAGAGTCATATCATCTTGGAAGCTATTAATGTAGTTGTTAAGAAGAGAGATACATCATCAAACTTTTATACCTTCGCTCAAGGTCGAATGGAATTATGGCTAGGGGGATGACTCCTAAAAGTATCTGAATTCATTTTAGGGAGGAGTCATAAAACCCTTAGAATTCATTGCAGGGAGGAGTCATATAACTCTCGGTATCTCTTGCATGCAAATGAAGTCTGGAAATTACGTGTTTTTTTATAATTTCTGTATTGTGTATCCAAGAGGTGAATTCAAGAAAGATATTTTGTTATTTTAAGATATGTACAAAAGAAAAAGATAAAAAATAAATAAAGTTGAATAATTTCAAAGTTAAAAAAAAAATAGTTCGTTTTATGAAAAAAAATTTATTGAATTAGAACCATCAGTCCTCATCATTATGAGCATCCAAAACCGGACTTAAGTTTCACATTTGAACCATAGAATTGTATTTTCCATAATTTTCTTACAAAAAACTAGAGTTTACGGTCAAAAAACCCTTATTAACTCATATTTTACGGAAATAGTTTTATTTCTCGATCCAAAAATAGACTCAAGTTTCACATTGGAACCAGAGAATTGTTTTTTCCATAATTTTCTTACAAAAAACTAGAGTTTACGGTCTAAAACCCTTAATCGCTCAGATTTTACTGAAATAGTGTCTGACAATACATGTACGCAAATTCCTTTTCTTACATCTCTGATGTTTTAATGGACATTCTAAACGCTCGATATGCTAACTTACTCTAAAATATAATGAACACATAACAATGTAATATTTTTAATGGAATAATGCCATGTAGAATATTAATACAAAAATATATTATGATAAATTATTAATATCAATGATTAACTTTGGACATTTTGAATCTGTTCCATAAAATAGTTCACCATGTTCTCTCTTGATATTGTAGTTATTGTCTTTTCTTAGTTCGTAATCACTAGAATAATCATTATTCCATTTTGAATCATACACAATTTTTACTGGTGTCTCATGAACAGGTTCAATATGCTTTTCGTCTTTGGTATTATTTGATTCATTGACTGTTTGATCAATGCCAGTAACGTTTGCTGGCGCTTTGTTTTTCATCATTTCTTCTTTATATTCCGTAGTGATATTTTTTGACAATTCCATTTTTATTTTTCTGGCAATTTCATTGTCTATTAACACATTATTTTTACACAGGTAACAGCTCCGGCACATAAACAAGATATGGTTTACGCTATTAGTAGCAGAGTAAGCCTTTTTTTTATTAGCCTTCCGTTGAATGCTAATACCCGAAAGCTGATGATTGGGTGTATCCGTAGGTAATGTGTTACCTGCAGCAGTAGCAAGGAGTTGTCCTCTATCATCAACAATTATTTTTATGTTAGCATTCTCTTTGAGTGCAATCATCTCCGGAGATCTCAATCTCACATAACCTATATCATAAGAGTTGAATTTTTTCGGTATTCCAAAGAAATTTAATTCCTTACTGTCATGACAATGCATGCATACATTTCCAATAGTGTTACCACTTGTACTTGTTTCATAGTTTAAATACTTCTCCTTGTCGGCATTCAATGCTACAATAACCTTGTTATGTGAACACACTCTATTAAAATGTTCCATCTTCACTTTTTTTTAAAGATATGACTTATGTGTTTATCGTTCAACTGCGTAAAAAATACTGATTTAATACATGTAATAGACTAGCTAGTGTCAATAACCGGTCATAGAATACCACTGGGAAAGCCAAATCGTGTCTCTGACCAATCATAGAGCACAATTGTTAGAACCGTAAGCATATTTTGACATTTTAAGATATGTACAAAAAGAAAAAAATAAAGTTGAAAATGTTAATGAATCCTAAATCTTTTGGAAACAGCCTCTATTTTCTGTATGTTTTTAAGTTTTGATGTTGCTCCTTACTTTCAGTTGAAGAAATTTTTTTATAATTTTAATTCTGATCGCGGTGGGCTGGGCACGGTTGAAGTTGTTTTCACGTAAAAATACCCTCCACCTCTTCCATGGAAAATTCCCCTCTCAAGACAATCCCATTCCTGTCGACTTTTGGTAGGTGTTTCTTTATTTTTCGATAATCAGACAATTTTCCCAAACTCATAGCTTTTGACTGGCAACACTAAACTTAATGAATCCTAAATCTTTTGGAAACAGCCTCTATTTTCTGTCCGTTTTTAAGTTTTGATGTTGCTCCTTACTTTCAGTTGAAGAAACTTTTTTTATAATTTAATTTCTAATCGCGGGGGGCTGGGCATGGTTGAAGTTGTTTTCACGTAAAAATACCCTCCACCTCTTCCATGGAAAATTCCCCCCTCAAGAAAATCCCATTCCTGTCGACTTTTGGAGGGTGTTTTTCCATTTTTCGATAATCAGGCAATTTTCTCAAACTCATAGCTTTTGACTGGCAAGACTAAAGTTAATGAATCCTAAATCTTTTGGAAACAGCCTCTATTTTCTGTCCGTTTTTAAGTTTTGATGTTGCTCCTTACTTTCAGTTGAAGAAACTTTTTTTATAATTTAATTTCTGATCGCGGTGGGCTGGACACGGTTGAAGTAGTTTTCACGTAAAAATACTCTCCACATCTTCCATGGAAAATTCCCCCCTCAAGACAATTCCATTCCTGTCGACTTTTGGAGGGTGTTACTTCATTTTTCGATAATCAGGCAATTTTCTCAAACTCATAGCTTTTGACTGACAACACTAAATTTAATGAATCCTAAATCTTTCGGAAACAACCTCTATTTTCTGTCCGTTTTTAAGTTTTGATGTTGCTCCTTACTTTCAGTTGAAGAAATTTTTTTTATAATTTAATTTCTGATCGTGGTGGGCTCGGCACGGTTGAAGTTGTTTTCACGTAAATACTCTCCACTTCTTCCATGGAAAATTCCCCCCTCAAGACAATCTCATTCCTTTCGACTTTTGGAAGGTGTTTCTTCGTTTTTCGATAATCAGACAATTTTCTCAAACTCATAGCTTTTGACTGGCAACACTAAAGTTAATGAATCCTAAATCTTTTTGGAAACACCCCCTATTAAAAACTTTGCCAAGATGTCTCGAGTTACGCATTAATCTCTAAGATAACACAAGCTTGCGATGCCCTTTTTTCTAAAACGGAGCATTTCACCAATTACAAAGACAAATGCCTTTTAGTTACATCGGAAAAGATTTTTGAAGGAAAAAACTATTTCTATCGTTTTTTTAATGGGCACCAAGTAGAGAAAAACCACACAGAATCAGGCAACAGAGTCTCTCAAACCCCGTAAAAATGCCTCAAACCCCCGTGCAACTGAACCCCCTTTAACTGAACCCTCGTGCAACTCAAACCCCCCCCCCCCAACTCAACCACATTTAACTAAACCCCGAGTAACTGAACCCGGATATAACTGAACCCCCGTGCAACTGAACCCTCGTGCAACTCCACTCTCGTGCAACTCAACCCCATTTAACTAAACCCCCGTGTAAATGTACCCCCTTTAACTGAACCCTCGTGCAACTCAACCCTCCGTACAAGTCAACTCCCGTGCAACTCAACCCCAGCCTGAGCGTGCACATATTTCCTTTTGGTGAATTGACTTTACCTTTAAGCACTCTCTGAAAGTTCCAACTTAATATACAAATCCCTTTTTGAGATATGCCATTTTGAAAATCTGTGTGCACATAGTGTATTTTGATTTAGTTCAAGTTCCACCTCAAATACCTCATTCTGTAAAATTTTCAACGTGATATGCGTAGCCTACTGCCAGGAACCAGTTCCTTTTGGTGAATTGACTTTAGCTTTAAGCACTCTCTGAAAGTTCCAACTTAATACACAAATCCCTTTTTTGAGATATGCCATTTTGAAAATATGCGTGCACATAGTGTATTTTGATTTACTTCAAGTTCCACCTCAAATACCTCATTCTGTCAAATTTTCAACTTGATATGCGTAGCTTAGTGCCAGGAACCAGTGGGAATTATTTTAAATTGACAACACTGTCCAAAACATCACTTGTGTATTATACAGTACACAATCATCCCACCTACCCCAAAACACTTTTCAGCCATTTCTTGTTAAAAATTTTTATTTCAAGTCAATCACACGGGTTTTTCGCTAGCAAGTCGGCTCTGAAGTATTCGCAAATGCTAAACTCTTTTTTTTCCACCTTAATAGGATCAAATTTGCAAATGCTAAACCCTTTTTTGCAAATGCCAATCAAACGCCAAGGAACGTAATCTCCCCAAACACGTCAAACTGTTTCCATTTGAATTGAATTTTCTTACCAATATGAATTGTAGTAAAAACCCCTCCTTTTATTCAAATCCCAATCACCAATTAAGTTATCGTATATTGAACAACCTCTAATGTCTCTGTTTTGCTCCGAAAAAATGTCTACGTCAAACGGTACATTCATTGTGCAATATACAACAATAACAAAAACTTTGGCGGCTTTTCAAAATGTTCACGTGTAAATACAGTGTCAAAGGCATGGGTTTTTCTTGCGCAATTCATGTACTGTTCATATTGTATACTCGGGTATAGCTACTTGGGTATAGCTTATAACGCCTGTCCCTGGGCCCTGGGGGGTTGTGCCACCCAAAAGTTTTTGTTATATTATCTTGGAACTATTTTTAACAAAATAGCTACCTCAAAATTTTTATAGGATGTATTTGGGGAATACATACAGGGCGTGGAGGGGGGGGGGCTAACTGCCCCCGGATCCCTTTTGACTCTTAAAAAGTGAACTAGAACTTTCAAATTCCAATCAAATGAGTCCTCTCTGAATTTTATATGAGCATCCCTTCCATAAGAACTTTGTGTGCCCCCAGGGCATAACTTGCAACGCCTGCCCCCGGGCCCTGGGTGGTTGTGTCGACATCGGAGTTTTTTTATTTGATTTTTTAACTATTTTTAACCAAACAGATATCTCAATATTTTTATCCGATGTTTTTTAGGGAAAAGGGCGTGGTGGGGGGGGGGGCTAGTTGCCCTCCAATCTCTTTTGACTCTGAAAAAGCGAACTAAAACTTTTAATTTCTATTCAAAGGAGTCTTCTTTGAAGTTTATAGGAGCATCCCTTCTATGAGAACGAAATTTGCCACCGGATAATAACTTACAACGCCTGCCCCTGCGACCTAGGGCGTTGTGTCAACCCCGGAGTTTTGTTATATGATCTTGCAACTATTTTAACAAAATGGATGTATCGGATGTATTTTAGGAAAAAAAGACGTGGGGGTGGGGGCTAGCTGCCCTCCGATCACTTTTGACTCTGAAAAGTGAAGTAGAGCTTTTAATTTTCAATCAAATGAGCTCTCTCTGAAATGCATACAAGTATCCCTTCTATAAGAACCTTATTTGTCCCCAGGGTATAAATTACAACGCCTGGCCCCGGACACTGGGGGCTTGTGTCGACCACAGAAATTTTGTTATTTGATCTTTGAACTATTTTTAGTGAAATGGCTACCTCAAATTTTGTTCGGATGTATTTGGGGGGAAAAGGGCGTGGTGGTTTGCTAGTTGCCCTCTGATCTCTTTTGACTCTTAAAAAGAGCTCTAGAACTCTCAATTTCCAATTGAGCCCCTTTTGAAAAAGAGCCCCTTTTGAAGTTTATACGATGACCCATTCCATATGAAGTGCCTCTGGAGAAAAATAAATAATAGTAACAACAAAACATTGGAACCGTATGGCCTTTACTGTAGGCAACGCTTTAGCGTTGCCTATAATTAAGTTTAAAAATGTTTTTCAGGAAGAATTATTCAAAGAAAAGAAAAGCCTAAAACGAGCAGAAATAAAGTCATGTAATAGTTCATTCTTAAAAGAACAAAACTTACTATGAATAAATAATTGAAATGAGAAAAACCCAAAGGAATTAAAATGAATAGTCACGTCAAAGATGCAATTATAAACAAACTATATCCTAAATTAACATGAACTATGGATGAATCGTAAAACGGACATAAGTATGAAATAAAAAATTAAATCAGACCTAAGGCGAACATAAATTATCATGAATAGCAGGAGGCTAGTGCCCTCCAAAATCTCCAGAGTCTGATTCGCGATTTACGGATATATTACGCGATTTATTTACTTACTGATATATATTACGCGATTTATTATATGCAAATATAATAATCATACAGATATGATAGATATTCGCATTTTAAATCAAACCACCCCCCACAAGTTAAAAGAGCTGTCGTAATAACTCTCGCCGATCGTGCCCTAAACATTTGTTCTGACTCCCACATCACAGCAGAACTAAAATTTATCAGGTACATACTTTTTTGGAAATGTGTATCCTATTTTATTTATTAATAGTGTAATAGTGTAGACTGAAAAATCCCAAAAATCACTACAAATCTTAAAAAAAAGTTTGCGCACAAAATAATCTGTATATAGTATTTACCAATATTTTTAAATCATAAATTTCCAAAATTGTGGTAAAGATAAAACTCCAGTTACTGGCCAAAGATGTGTCTATTAAATACAACGCGATTGTGGTAAATACTATGCAGATAGAACTCACCAGAATTTAGAGAAACCCATACAACAGCGTAAAGATGATAGTGTCAGTAGTATCTATATAGGGAATCCTAATTACACATGGAATTACACAAGAAAACCCACGCCTGACACACTACAGTTACACATGGACATTGCAAAAAAGCTGGCAAGGTATAAAGTGGCCAAATATGTTTTGAAACTATATTCAAGGCTTTATAAGACAATCATGTTTTTGTTTGTTTTTTTTTTAAGTCGAAAACTAGAGATTGTCAAATTGCGTATTTAGGAATGATTTTGTAGGGAAAGCTGTCTATCACCCGTGTGTTATCCACAGTTCCATTTCTTTGAAGTCTGTGCTATCAAGAGCGGTTTCTGATTTTTTTTTTTTTTGAACAATTGCCTTTAGCCAACAATATTTTGAAATGAATGTGTTGGTAGATAGGATTTGCGAATTTGATCCTATTAAGATGGACAAAAAAGAGGGTTTAGTATTTGCGAATTAGATTTTACGAACGATTTTAATTGATTAACAGGAATAAAAAAGAAACAGAGCAAGATAAAATTTGCGAATTATATCGTATGAAGAAAAAAAAGGGTATAGCATTTGTGAATTGGGGATTATCAGTTAAGGTAGCCCCTTGCCATGGAGTATAGCAATCTAAGTGGTCAGTGACCTTTA
The DNA here is from genome assembly GCF_049724085.1 of Artemia sp. Qi Xiang Cuo. Classification (NCBI taxonomy): domain Eukaryota; kingdom Metazoa; phylum Arthropoda; class Branchiopoda; order Anostraca; family Artemiidae; genus Artemia; species Artemia sp. Qi Xiang Cuo. The sequence continues at coordinate 17,295,465 of NC_142802.1, read as the reverse complement.
CCTATAAAGTAGCATCCGCATTATCTGAAATTATTAATAGCACATGTTTATGGATAGCGGCAAGGGTTTTCCTTGACAAAGAGAGAATTTGTATTCTGGCCTATTTCGACTAGAGAAATTCTATTTTCAACTGTATTCGATTTGCGAATTGGATCCTATTAAGGTGGAGAAAAAAAGGGCTTACCATTTGCGAATACTTCGATGTAAACTGTATAATACACAAGTGGGGTCTAAGCAGTGTTGTCAATTTAAACTAGTTCAACATTAGGCTCTACGAAGAAATTGAAACTAAGAGGGATGTAGATAGTAAGAAAAGAATTGTAATAATTGATAGCTTTACCTCTTCGGTGTATTCCGTATAATAAATAAGTGGTGGGATTATGGGAGCGGAGTGTCTTAGAGTACTCATAGTGTTGTACTGTGGGTCTAGGAGGGAAAAATTGAGTTTTGTGGAAGGTGTGAAAAATGCAAGTATTTAGTTAAAATAATGCTAAGAGGCATTAGGTTTTGAGGGTGGGGTGAAAAATGGTACTTATTAAATATCCTGGTAAATATACGACTAGAAATTCTTCAACATAAATATGGTATTGCGTATTTCTGAACTTTCTGGGGAGGGGGATGGAGCCAAGTATTTAGTTTAAATAATTCTAGGAGGACTTGAGTTTTGTGGGTGGGGTGAAAAATGGTACTTATTAAATATCCTGGTAAACATACGACTAAAAATGTTTCAGCATAAATAAGACTATTGCGTCTTTCTGAACTTTGTGTGGGAGGTGGGGGTGGGGGTAAGTATTTAGTTTAAATAATTCTAGGAGGAATTGAGTTTTGTGGTTGGGATGAAAAATGGTACTTATTAAATATCCAGGTAAACATACAACTAAAAAAATACTTCAGCATAAATAAGGGTATTGCGTCTTTCTTACCTTTCTGTGGGAGGTGGGGGGTGGGGGTAAGTATTTAGTTAAAATAATGCTAAGAGGAATTGGGTTTTGAGGGTGGTGTGGAGCTAGGTTTCTTAGTCTCTCATAGGTGTGTGTTGTCTGAAACCTACAATTTGGGGTGGGTAGTTTTCTATTTCTACCTTTTATGAGCTAGGTTTCATAGCCTTTTGTAGGTGTGTGTTGTCTGAAACCTATATTTTGGGATGCTATTTGGGCTTTTCAGAGCTAGGTTTCTTAGTCTCTCATAGGTGTGTGTTGTCTGAAACCTACAATTTGGGGTGGGTAGTTTGCTATTTCCGGCTTTTATGAGCTATGTTTCCTAGCCTTTTGTAGGTGTGTGTTGTCTGAAACCTATAGTTTGGGATGCTATTTGGGCTTTTCAGAGCTAGGTTTCATAGTCTCTCATATTTGTGTGTTGTCTGAAACCTACAATTTGGGTTGGGTAGTTTGCTATTTCTGGCTTTTCAGAGCTAGGTTTCTTAGTCTCTCATAGGTGTGTCTTGTCTGAAACCTACAATTTGAGGTGGGTAGTTTTCAATTTCTGGCTTTTATGAGCTAGGTAATAAACTATTTCTGTAAAATCTGAGCTAATAAGGGTTTTTGGCCGTAAACTCTAATTTTTTTTGTAAGAAAATTATGGAAAATACAATTCTCTGGTTCAAATCTGAAACTTTAGTCTATTTTTGGATCGAAAAATAAAACTATTTCTATAAAATATGAGCTAATAAGGGTTTTGACCGTAAACTCTAGTTTTTTAAGAAATCATGGAAAATACAATTCTCTGGTTCAAATCTGAAACTTAATTCTATTAACTATTTCTGTAAAATCTGAGTTAATAAGGGTTTTTAGCCGTAAACTCTAGTTTTTTTGTAAGAAAATTATGGAAAATATAATTCTTCGGCTCATAGGTGAAAATTAAGTCCAGTTATGGATCGAAAAATAAAGTATTTCTATAAAATCTCAGCTATTAAGGGTTTTTTGCCGTAAACTCTAGTTTTTTGTAAGAAAATTATGGAAAATTTAAATCTCTGGTTCAAATCTGAAACTTGAGTCTATTTTTGGACCGAAAAATAAAACTATTCCCGTAAAATCTGAGCTAAAAAGGGTTTTGACCGTAAACTCTAGTTTTTTGTAAGAAAATTATGGAAAATACAATTCTCTGGTTCAAATCTGAAACTTAAGTCTATTTTTGGATCGGAAAATAAAACTATTTCAATAAAATCTGAGTTATAGGGTTTTCGACCGTAAACTCTAGTTTTTTGTAAGAAAATTATGGAAAATACAATTCTTTGGCTCATAGGTGAAAATTAAGTCCAGTTATGGATCGAAAAGTAAAGTATTTCTGTAAAATCTGAGCTAATAAAGGTTTTTGGCTGTAAACTCGTTTTTTATAAGAAAATTATGGAAAATACAATTCTCTGGTTCAAATGTGAAACTAAAGTCTATTTTTGGATCGAAAAATAAAACTATTTCCGTAAAATCTGAGCTAATAAGGGTTTTTGACCGTGAAATCTAGTTTCTTGTAAGAAAATTATGGAAAATACAATTCTCTAGTTCAAATGTGAAACTTAGGTCCAGTTTTGGATACTCATAATGATGAGGACTGATGATTCTAATTCAATGTTTTTTCCATAAAAACAGACTATTTTTTTTTAAACTTCGAAATTATTCAACTTTATTTATTTTTATCTTTTTTTTTGTATGTATCTTAAAATGACAAAATATGCCTACGGCTCTAACAATTCTACTCTATGATTGGTCAGAGATACGATGTGGCTTTCCCATTGGTATTCTATGTCCGCTTATTGACACTACCTAGTCTATTGCATGTATTAAATCAGTGTTTCTTCGCAGTGGAACGATAAACAGATAAGTCATATCTTTAAAAAACAAGTGAAGATGGAGCATTTTAATAAAGTGTGTTCACATAACAAGGTTATTGTAGCATTTAATGCAGACAAGGAGAAGTATTTAAACTATGAAACAAGTACAAGTGGTAGCACTATTTGAAATGCATGCATGCATTGTCATGACAGTAAGGAATTAAATTTCTTTGGAATAGGGAAAAAATGCAACTCTTATGTTGGTGGTTATGCGAGATTGAGATTTCCAGAGATGATTGCACTCAAAGAGAATGCCAACATAAAAATAATCGTTGATGAGAGAGGACAACTCCTTGCTACTGTTGCAGGTAACACATTACCTACTGATACATCCAATCGTCAGCTTTCGGGTATTAGCATTCAACGGAAGGTCAATAAAAGAAAGGCCTTTTCTTCTACTAATATCGTAAATCATATCTTGTCTACGGGCCGAAACTGTTACTTGTGTAAAAATAATGTGATAATAGACATTGAAATTGCCAGAAAAATAAAAAGGGTAATGGCAGAAAATAGCACTTTGGAATATAAAGATGAATCGATGAAAAACAAAGCACCAGCAAACGTTACTGCCATTGATCAAACAGTCAATTAACCAAATAATACCAAAGACGAAAAGCATATTGAGCCTGTTGATGAGACTCCAGTAAAAATTGTGTATGACTCTAAATGGAATAGTGATTATTCTACTGATTACGAACTAAGAGAAGACAATAGCTACAATATCAAGAGAGAACATGGTGAACTATTTTATGGAACAGATTCAAAATGTCCAAAGTTAATCATTAATATTAATAATGTATCATAATATATTTTTGTATTAATATTCTACATAGCATTATCTCGTTAAAAATATATTATGCATTACCCTGTTATGTGTTCATTATTTTTAGAGTAAGTTAGCATATCAAACGTTTAGAATGTCTATTAAAACATCGGAGATGTAAGAAAAGGAATTTGCATACATCTATTGTCAGACACATGGGATAACATTTATAAAATCTAGCTATCAGAATGAATAAATTCTTTATCAACATCCGTTGTTGGATATGTTATTAGGTCATTATGACCAAAATGGTAAGTAAGAAGGTAAGTAAGTAATTAAGTAGGTAAGTAAGTAACAAACTCTTTCTTGAATTCACCTCTTGGATACGCAATACAGAAATTTAATTCAGGAAATTATGAAAAAAAATTGAACAAATTCTTTATTAACATTCTTTGTCGATTGAAGTTGCTTCCTAGACAGTCAATACAGCAATTTCACAAAATCTAAGTATCAGATTGATCAAATTCTATATCAACATCCATTTCTCGGATACATGGGGATGAAATTAACAAAATCTAAGTGTTAGAGTGAATATATTTTATTTATCAACATCTTTTGTCAGATACATCGAATAAAATTGACAGAATTTAAGTGTCAGAGTGAATAATTTATTTTTTATCAACATCTTTTATCAGTTACAACAATTATAAACAACAAAATCTAAATATCAGAGTGAATAAATGCTTTTTCAGCATCCTTTGTCAGATATGTTGAATAAAATATGCAAAGTCGACATAGCTTTATTTCATTTTTTAAGGTTAATTTAGACGAGGTTACGTGCGCGCACAGAACCTCGTCTAAATTAACCTTAAAAAATTAAATAAAGCTATGTCTACTTTGCATATTTTATTCAACAAATAAATACTTCTCCTTGTCGGCATTCAATACTACAATAACCTTGTTATGTGAACACACTTTATTAAAATGCTCTAGCTTCACTTTTTTTTAAAGATATGACACTTATGTGTTTATCGTTCCACTGCGTAAAAAATACTGATTTAATACATGAAATAGACTAGGTAGTGTCAATAACCGGACATAGAATACCAACGGAAAGGCCATATCGTATCTCTGACCAATCATAGTGTACAATTGTTAGAGCCGTAGGCATATTTTGTCATTTTAAGATACGTACAAAAAAAGATAAAAAAAATAATAAAGATGAATAATTTCGAAGTTTAAAAAAAATAATCTGTTTTATGGAAAAAATATTGAATTAGAAACATCAGTCCTCATCATTATGAGTATCCAAAACTGGACTTAAGTTTCACTTTTGAACTAGAGAATTGTATTTTCCATAATTTTCTTACAAGAAACTAGAGTTTAAGGTCAAAAACCCCTATTAGCTCAGATTTTACGGAAATTGTTTTATTTTTCGATCCAAAAATAGACTTAAGTTTCATATTTGAACCAGGGAATTGTATTTTCCATAATTTTCTTATAAAAAACTAGAGTTTACGGCCAAAAACCCTTATTAGCTAAGACTTTACAGAAATACTTTATTTTTCGATCCATAACTGGACTTAATTTTCACCTATGAGCCAATGAATTGTATTTTCCATAATTTTCTTACAAAAAACTAGAGTTTACGGCCAAAAACCCTTATTAGCTAAGACTTTACAGAAATACTTTATTTTTCGATCCATAACTGGACTTAATTTTTACCTATGAGCCAATGAATTGTATTTTCCATAATTTTCTTACAAAAAACTAGAGTTTACGGTCAAAAACCCTTTATAGCTCAGATTTTACGGAAATAGTTTTATTTTTCGATCCAAAAATAGAGTTAAGTTTCAGATTTGAACCAGGGATTTGTATTTTCCATAATTTTCTACAAAAAACTAGAGTTTACGGTCGAAAACACTTTTAACTCAGATTTTATAGAAATAGCATTATTTTTCGATCCAAAAATAGACATAAGTTTCAGATTTAAACCAGAGAATTGTATTTTCCATAATTTTCTTACAAAAAACTAGAGTTTATGGTAAAAAACCCTTATTAGCTTCGATTTTAATGAAATAGTTTTATTTTTCGATCCAAAAATAGACTGAAGTTTCAGATTTGAACCAGAGATTTGTATTTTCCATAATTTTCTACAAAAAAACTAGAGTTTACGGTCAAAAAACCCTTTTTAGCTCAGATTTTATAGAAATAATTTTATTTTTCGATCCAAAAATAGACTAGAGTTTCAGATTTGAACCAGACAATTGTATTTTCCATACTTTTCTTACAAAAAACTAGTGTTTACGGTCAAAAACCCTTATTAGGTCAGATTTTACAGAAATAGTTTATTTTTCGATCCAAAAATAGAATTAAGTTTCAGATTTGAACTAAAGAATTGTATTTTCCATAATTTTGTCACAAAAAACTAGATTTACGGGCAAAAACCCTTATTAGCTCAGATTTTACAGAAATAGTTTATTTTTCGATCCATAACTGGACTTAATTTTCACCTATGAGACAACGAATTGTATTTTCCATAATTTTCTTACAAAAACTATAGTTTACGGTAAAAAACCCTTATTAGCTTTGATTTTACAGAAATAGTTTATTTTTCGATCCAAAAATAGACTAAAGTTTCAGATTTGCATCAGAGAATTGTATTTTCCATAATTTTCTTACAAAAAATTAGAGTTTACTGCAACAAACCCTTATTAGCTCAGATTTTATATAAATAGTTTATTTTTCGATCCATAACTGGACTTAATTTTCACATATGAGCCAACGAATTGTATTTTTCGTAATTTTCTTACAAAAAACTAGAGTTTACGGTCAAAAACCCTTTTTTAGCTCAGATTTTACAGAAATAGTTTTATTTTTCGATCCAAAAATAGACTAAAGTTTCAGTTATGAACTAGAAAATTGTATTTTCCATAATTTTCTTAAGAAAAAACTAGAGTTTAAGGGCAATAACCCTTATTAGCTCAGGCTTTACAGAAATAAGTTATTTTTCGATCCAAAAATAGACTAAAGTTTCAGATTTGAACCAGACAATTGTATTTTCCATAATTTTCTTACAAAATAATAGATTTTACGGCAAAAAACCCTTATTAGCTCAGATTTTATGGAAATAGTTTATTTTTCGATACATAACTGGACCTAATTTTCACCTATGAGCCAACGAATTGTATTTTCCTTAATTTTCTTACAAAAAACTAGAGTTTACGGCTGAAAACCCTTATTAGCTCAGATTTTACAGAAATAGTTAATAGAATTAAGTTTCAGATTTGAACCAGAAATATTGTATTTTCCATAATTTTCTTACAAAAACTAGAGTTTACGGTCAAAACCCTTATTAGCTCAGATTTCATAGAAATAGTTCTATTTTTCGATCCAAAAATAGACTAAAGTTTCAGATTTGAACCAGTAAATTGTATTTTCCATAATTTTTTTAAAAAAAACTAGATTTTTCGGTCAAAACCCCTCATTACCTTAGATTTTACTGAAATAGTTTGTTACCTAGCTCATAAAAGCCAGAAATAGCAAACTACCCACCTAAAATTGTATGTTTCAGACAACACACACCTATGAGAGACTAAGAAACCTAGCTCTGAAAAGCCAGAAATAGCAAACTGTCCACCCCAAATTGTAGGTTTCAGACAACACACACCTATAAGAGACTATGAAACCTAGCTCTGAAAAGCCCAAATAGCATCCCAAACTATAGGTTTCAGACAACACACACCTAAAAAAGGCTATGAAACCTAGCTCATAAAAGCCTGAAATAGCAATCTACCCACCCCAAATTGTAGGTTGCAGACAACACACACCTATGAGAGACTAAGAAACCTAGCTCTGAAAAGCCCAAGTAGCATCCCAAACTATAGGTTTCAGACAACACACACCTACAAAAGGCTATGAAACATAGCTCATAAAAGCTAGAAATAGCAAACTACCCACCCCAAATTGTAGGTTTCAGACAACAAACACCTATGCGAGCTCTGAAAAGTCCAAATAGCATCCCAAACTATAGGTTCCAGACAACACACACCCACAAAAGGCTATGAAACCTAGCTCATAAAAGGTAGAAATAATAAACTACCCACCCCAAATTGTATGTTTCAGACAACACACACCTATGAGAGACTAAGAAACCTAGCTCCACACCACCCTCAAAACCCAATTCCTCTTAGCATTATTTTAACTAAATACTTACCCCAACCTCACCTCCCACAGAAAGTACAGAAAGACGCAAAACCCTTATTTATGCTGAAGCATTTTTTTAGTCGTATGTTTACCTGGATATTTAATAAGTACCATTTTTCACCCAACCAACAAAACTCAATTCCTCCTAGAATTATTTAAACTAAATACTTACCCCCGCCCCCCCTCCCACAGAAAGTTCAGAAATATGCAATAGTCTTATTTATGCTGGAGCATTTCTAGTCGTATGTTTACCAGTATATTTAATAAGTACCATTTTTCACCCCACCCACAAAACTCAATTCCTCCTAGCATTTTTCAAACTAAATACTTGGCTCCATTGCCCTCCCCAGAAATGTCAGATAGACGCAATACCATATTTATGTTGAAGCATTTCTAGTCGCATGTTTACCTGGATATTTAATAAGTACCATTTTTCACCCCTCCCTAAAAACCCAATTCCTCTTAGCATTATTTTAACTAAATACTTGTATTATTCACACCGTCCACAAAACACTATTTCCCCCTCCTAGACCCACAGTACAACACTATAAGTACTCTAAGACACCCCGCTCCCATCACCCCACCACTTATGTATTATACAGAACACATCGAAGAAGTAAATCTATCCGTTATTACAATTCTTATCTTACTATCTACATTCTTCTTAGTATCAATTTCTTTGTATAGTATAACATCAAACTATTTTAAATTGACATCACTGTTTAAACACCACTTGTGTATTATACAGTACACATCAAAGTATTCGTAAATGGTAAACCCTTTTTTTTTTTCACCTTAATAGGATCCCATTCGCAAATCGAATACAATTGAAAATAGAATATCTCTCGTCTAAATAGGCCAGAATACAAATTCTCTCTTTGTCAAGGAAAACCTTGGCGCTATCCATAAACATGTGCTATTAATAATTTCAGATAATGCGGATGCCACTTTATAGGTAAAGCTCACTGACCACTTAGATTGCTATACTCCATGGCAAGGGGCTACCTTAACTGATAATCCCCAATTCGCAAATGCTATACCCTTTTTTTCCTTCATACGATCTATTTCGCAAATGTTATCTAGCTCTGTTTTTTTTATTCCTGTGAATCAATTAATATCGTTCGTAAAGTCCAATTCGCAAATGCTAAAGCTTTTTTTTACTCCATCTTAATAGGATCAGATTTGCATATCCTATCTACTGACACATTCACATCAAACTATTGTTGGCTAAAGGCAATTGTTAAAAAAAATCAGAAACCGCTCTTGATAGCACAGACTTCAAAGAAATGGAACTGTGGTGATAGACACGGGTGATAGACAGCTTTCCCTACAAAATCATTCCTAAATACGCAATTTGACAATCTCTAGTTTTCGATTTAAAAAAAAAACATGATTATCTTATACAACCTTGACTATAGTTTCAAAACATGCTTGGCCACTTTATACCTTGCCAGGTTTTTTGCAATGTCCATGTGTAACTGTAGTGTCTCAGGCGTGGGTTTTCTTGTGTAATTCCATGTGCAATTAGGATTCCCTATATAGATACTACTACTGTCAAAGCTCTAAATTCTAATATTGCTACTGTTGCATTTGATTCTGGTTTAGGCAGCCATGTATTTGAAAGTCCTAGCCACAATATACTACTTGATGAATCTGCCCTTATTAGCAATAACCTAGGCATAAAACAGGTAGTCCGAGAAGCAATTGAAATCAGACTTAAGATTGATAATACTGTTTCCTTAAATAGGGACTTGGGGGAAAATATACTAAATTCTCTATACACATATTTAATTAAAAATAATCTTATAAAATATTTTAAAAAACCAATAGACATTAACACAGAACCGATCACAAAAAAGACCTTTGAGGTTAGCTGCCAAAAAGGCTGGAAATAGCGATAAGAACGTGCTTTTAATTTATTTTTCTTTCATCTCATTGAATCGCCCTGTTTTACCTCACTTTTTATCAGTCCTGGTCGAAGTTCGCTGAAGTAAGGTTGCTGGAACTGCTTTAAAAAATTTTGTTTTTTAGTTTAACTGGTCGCATACTGTTGTGAGTCTTTTTTTCTTTTATTTATTTTTGTCTTGCTGAGGAAGGCCCTTGGACATAGGGCCTAAATGTTCATTCAAATTATCTTCACTGTCTTACAAAAAGAAATCCCTATTCTTCTTCGTATTTTTGTTGTTTGTGATGGAAAGGCAGTTTGAGTAGAATGGGGGGTACCAGCCCCACGACTCACCCCTGCTGCCATCTACAATTTAGTCTAACTCTGTCAGTACACCAAATATGGGCATGGAATCCCCAGGGAGAATGATTGCATAATCGAAGTGGGTCAATGACCTAAATTTCCAAAGGTCGATTTATTTGATGTTGTTGTTTTGGCCATGTGCATGCTCGAGGCGAATGTTAAGACCGTCCAGGAATTAGGAAACAGTTAGATCACGTGTTTCCTTCTCAGCCAATCGAAGTGGGTCAATGACCTCAATTCCCCTTTCGTGAATCAATAATTCCCCTTAGAAACAACAAATTAATTCCCCTTTGTTGACAAATCAATCAACCAATGACATCATCTGTCAGACATTAAAAATTTGTGCCCAGAAACAATTCTCCAGGAATAGACTCAAGACATTAATGTCTTCGCCCCGGAAAACAATTCTACTGGTCGAACTCCAAAAGATATTAATAAAACTTTGCCCTGGAAATAATTCTCCAAGAAACATCTTAGAGATGAATAGATTAACACGGGAAAGGGTTTCTTAGTAATTTGAAATGTGACAGCGCAGAGATGCCAAAAACAAAAGGAACACGCAGATATTATGTTTAGGGATTATTTGGGTGAAACAGTTTTAGTCATTATAGGGAAATATTTCGGCGAAACAGTTAGAGACTTTTTAAAAGATGATTTTAAAAGAGGATTTTAGAAGACGATTTGAGAGTGAAACTCTGTGGTCATTATAATACACAAGTTGTATTTGAACAGTGTTGTGAGGTCCTCTACCCCAACTCCAAAGGCCTCCGATCCCCCTACCCCAACCCCGAAGGAAGCCCTCGGTCCCTAAAGGTCCCCCAGACTCCCAAAGGGCCCCTGGATCCCCAAAGGCCCAGGAGCCCCCATTTTTTAATACTTTTTAGGGCTTTATTATATCTTTTCAGAACAAGTTATTTTCTTATCGAAATCTGAAGGTAGGGTCTGGGTACATTTAGAATGGTGGCAATTATGAACTTTGAACATTATACTGAAAATAAGGGGGAATTGATGTTTGGAAAGAGGGCTTTGGAGCTAGGCTCTTCATTTCAAAATTAAAGTTAGTAGAAGCTGACCTAAACATGAGCTAAAATATTATACTAAAGACAACATGGAGGGGGGGCTGATCTACTTCAAAGCAGTAGGCTGCTTAAATCAATCAAGTTGATATTATTTATTAGGAAACTTTGAATGAGATAACTAAACATAAACATTATAATGAAAACTAGGGGAAATTGATATTTGGAAAGAGGGTTTTGGAGCTAGGCTATTCATTTCAAAATTAAAATTTGTAGAACCTGAACTAAACATGAGCTAAAATATTATACTAAAGAAAACAAGGAAGGGGGCTGACCTACTTCAAAGCAATAGGCTGCTTAAACCAATCAAGTTGATATTATTTATTAGGAAACTTTGAATGGGATAACTAAACATAAACATTATAATGAAAACAAGGGGGGAATTGATATTTGTAAAGAGGGCTTTGGAGCTAGGCTATTCATTTCAAAATTAAAGTTTGTAGAACCTGAACTAAACATGAGCTAGAATATTATAATAAAGAAAACAAGGAGGGGGGATGACCTACTTCAAAACAATAGACTGCTTAAACCAATCAAGTTGATATTATTTACTAGGATACTTTGAACGAGATTATACTGAACTTTGAACATTATACTGAAAATAAGGGGGAATTGATGTTTGGAAAGAGGGCTTTGGAGCTAGGCTATTCATTTCAAATTAAAGTTTATAGAACCTGACCTAAACATGAGCTAAATATTATAATAAATACAACAAGGAGGGGGCTGATCTACTTCAAAGCAGTAGGCTGCTTAAACCAATCAAGTTGATGTTGTTTACTAGGAAACTTTGAATGAGATTATACTGAACTTTGAACATTATACTGAAAATAAGGGGGAATTGATGTTTGGAAAGAGGGCTTTGGAGCTAGGCTATTCATTTCAAATTAAAGTTTGTAGAACCTGACCTAAACATGAGCTAAATCTTATAATAAAGACAACAAAGAGGGGGCTGATCTACTTCAAAGCAGTAGGTTGCTTAAACCAATCAAGTTGATGTTATTTATTAGGAAACTTTGAATGAGGTAACTAAACATAAACATTATAATGAAAACAAGGGGGAAATTGATGTTTGGGAAGAGGGCTTTGGAGCTAGGCAATTCATTTCAAAATTAAAGTTTATAGAACCTGACCTAAACAGGAGCTAGAATAATATAATAAAGATAACAAGGAGGGGGGCTGACCTACTTAAAAGCAATAGGCTACTTTAATCAATCAAGGTCATATTATTTAATAGGAAACTTTGAATGAGGTAACTAAACGTAAACATTATAATGAAAACAAGGGGGGAATTGATTTTTGGAAAGAGGGCTTTCGAGCAAGGCCATTCATTTCAAAATTAAAGTTTGTAGAACCTGACCGAAACCTGAGCTAGAATATTATAATAAAGACAACAAGGAGAGGGGATGCTCAGAAACAAATTGACTAGCCTACTCAAAAGTTTGACTGCCAGACTAACCTTTCCCATGCAAGTCTATATATTTAACTGCTATGTCCGATAAAGGCCTTTTTTGTGCAGATCCTGGACTATACTGTACAAAACTAATAAGCTAGTCTATATTTTTTTTTTTAATTAGACCAAACCATCTAAATTAGCAATTTATTCAACTTTTTTTAATAGCCTAGGGTTGACCAGCCCACTCAAAGGTGTGACTACCAGAGTAGCCTGTCCTATGGAAGTCTATATATTTAGCTGCTATGTTCAATAAAGGCCTTTTTTGTACAGAACCTGGGCTATACTGTACAAAACTAATAAACTAGTCAATATTTTTTTTTTTGATTAGGCCAAACCATCTAAACTAGCCTATTAATCTTACCTTCAACTCCAACTTCTTCTGAGACTTTATCCCATGCTTTCATTACAATCAACATGTTTTTATGGTTTTTATCAGCTTTAGAGTAGAGAACTTTGTTTACTTTACAGCTTTTTGGATACCACAACACCAAGAAATACCTTTCAAAAGGCGTTTCAGAGCAATTTCTTTTCTTAATTTCACTTCTAAACCCATTTTCCAACTTGAAGTACCCATCCTTTTCACTCAAAACTTTATAGCTTTTTGGATAACTCAACACAAAGAAATACCTTTCAAAAGGTATTTCAGAGCAAGGTCATTTGGTTACGTTATACATAAACCAATTTTTAAAGTTGCTGCCTCTAACCATTTCACATGTAGCTTAACTCGCCATCTTTTTTAATCCACAAGAACAAAGAAATAACTTCCAAAATCCATTTTGGAGCACCGATTTTTCGTAACATCCCTTTTAAACCCATTTTAAAACTTGACGTACTCCTCGTTTTCATCCACAGCTTTACTGTACAGCTTTTTAGATATCTCAACACCAAGCAATACTTTTCAAATAGCATTTCAGAGCAAGTTCTTTTCTTAATGTCACTCTTACACCAATTTTACATGTTGAAGCATCCATCCTTTTCACTCACAACTTTACTTTACAGCTTTTTGGATGCCTCAACACCAAGAAATACCATTCAAAAGGCATTTCAGAGCCACTTCTTTTCTTAATGTCCCTTCTAAACCCATTTTCCAACTTGAAGTACCCATCCTTTTCACCCATAACTTTACTTTACAACTTTTTGGATACCTCAACACCATGCAATACTTTTCAAAGGGCATTTCAGAGCAAGTTCCTTTCTTAAAGTCCCTCCTAAACCCATTTTACAAGTTGAAGCATCCATCCCTTTCACCCACAACTTTACTTTACAGCTTTTTGGTTCTTTTGAATGCGCCAATACCATGCAATACTTTTCAAAGACATTTCAGAACAAGTTCTTTTCATAATGTCCATCCTAAACCCATTTTACAAGTTGAAGTGCCCATCCTTTTCACCCACAACTTTACTTTACAGCTTTTTGAATGCTCCAACACCAAGCAATACCTTTCAAAAGGCATTTCAGAGCAACTTCTTTTATTAATGTCACTTCTAAACCCATTTTCCAGCGTGAAGTAGCCATCCTTTTCAATCACAAGTTTACTTTACAGCTTTTTGGATACCTCAACACCAAGAAATACTTCTCAAAAGATATTTCAGAGCAAGTTCCTTTCTTAATGTCCTTCCTAAACCATTTTACAAGTTGAAGCATCTATCCTTTTCACCCACAACTTTACTTTACAGCTTTTTGGATACCTCAACACCAAGAAATACCTTTCAAAAGGCATTTCAGAGCAACATCTTTTCTTAATATCTCTTCTAAATCCCATTTTCCAAATTGAAGTATCCCATCCTTTTCATCCACAACATCACTTTTCAGCGTTTTGGATACCTCAAAACCAAGCAATACTTATCCAAAGGCGTTTCAGAGCAAGTTCTTATCTTATTGTCCCTCTTAAAACCGTTTTACAGCTTGAAGCATCCATCCTTTTCACTCACAACTTTACTTTACAGCTTTTTAGATGCCTCAACACCAAGAAATATCATTCAAAAGGCATTTCAGAGCAACTTCTTTTCTTAATGTCCCTTCTAAACCCATTTTCCAACTTGAAGTACCCATCCTTTTCACACACAAGTTTACTTTACAACTTTTTGAATGCTTCAACACCAAGCAATACTTTTCAAAGGGCATTTCAGAAAAAGTTCTTTTCTTAATGTCCTTCCTAAACCTATTTTACAAGTTGAATTACCCATCCTTTTCATCCACAACTTTATTTTGGAGCTTTTTGAATGCTCCAACACAAAGCAATACTTCTCAAATGGCATTTCAAAACAAGTTATATTCATAATGTCCTTCCTAAACCCTTTTTACAAGTTGAAGTTCCCAGCCTTTTCACCCGCAACTATACTTTACAGCTCTTGAATGCCACAACACCAAGCAACACTTTTCGAAAAACATCTCAGAACAAGGTCTTTTCTTAATGTCTCTCCTAAACCAATTTTACAAGTTGAAGTACCCATTCTTTTCACCCACAACTTTACTTTACAGCTTTTGAATGCCCCAACACCTAGCAATACTTTTCAAAATGCATTTCAGAACCAGTTCTTTTCTTAATGTTCCTCCAAAAACCATTTTACAAGTTTAAGTACCCGTCCATTTCATCAAAACTTTACTTTACAACTTTTTTTTCTTAATGTCCCTCCTAAACCCATTTTACAAGTTGAAGTACCCAACTTTGTCACCCAGAACTATACTTCACAGCTTTTTGAATGCCCACAACATCAAGCAATACTTTTCAAAAGGCATTTCAGAACAAGTTCTTTTCTTAGTGTTCCTCCTAAACCCATTTTACAATTTGAGGTACCCATCCTTTTCACCACAACTTTACTTTACAACTTTTGTGCCCGCCAAAATATCATGCAAGTTTCCACTTCAGTTCAAATTTTTTTGTGCACGCCACAATATCATGCAAGTTTCCACTTCAGTTCAGATTTTTTTCAAAGAGATGAAAAAAATTTAAAATACGGTTCCAAATTTTTCATAGAAGATAGAAAGTTCAAGTTATCTTCTGAATTTTATTAAAGATCTTACAGTTAAATTCTAGTTTCTCCAAAGAAAATAAAAATATTCTACTTCAGTTCTTAATTTTACAAAGGCACAAGGAAATTGAAAGTTATATTTGAAATTTTTCCATAGAAGATAGAAAAAGCTATACCATAGTTGTGAATATTTTCCCGGAAGATAAAAATTTCTACTTCAATTTTAAATTTTCTCAACGAAGTGAAGAAAAGTTCAAGTTCTAGTCATCATGCAAGATTCCACTTCAGTTCAGATTTTTCTCAAGGAGACGAAAAAATTTAAAATACTGTTCCAAATTTTTCATAGAAAATAGAAAGTTCAAGTTATCTTCTGAATTTTATTAGAGAACTTACAGTTCAATTCTAATTTCTCCAAAGAAAATAAAAATCTTCCACTTCAGTTCTTAATTTCACAAAGACACATGGAAATTTAAAGTTCTATTTGAAATTTCTCAATGAAGTGAAGAAAAGTTCAAGCTCTCTTCTGAATTTTCTCAATGAAAAAGAAATTAGTTATTGATCAATTCTATTTTTCCTAATAATATAAAAAGGTTCCACTTCAGTTCAGATGTTTCCCCAAAGACATAAATTTTAAATTCTCCTCCAAAGTTTTTGTAGAAGATAGAAAAAGTTACACATTGATCGTGAATATTTCACTATGAAGATAAGGAGCTAATTTTCCCATTGATGTGAAGAAAAGTTAAAGTTCTTTTCCTAACTATCCATATGAAAAGAAATAAGTTACAGATCAATTCTATTTTCAAGAAAAAATTTAAATTTTCCACTTCAGTTCAGATTTTTCTCAAAGAGATGGAAAAATTTAAAATTACTGTTCTAAATTTTTCATAGAAGATAGAAAAAGTTATAGGTTGATCATGAAAAGTTAACTCAAGTCTGAATTTTATTAAAGAACTTACAGTTCAATTCTAATTTCTCCAGAGAAAAATAAAAATCTTCCACTTCAGTTCTTAATTTCACAAAGACACAAAGAAATTTAAAGTTCTCTTCTGAATTTTCTTAGAGAAAATAAAAAAGTTATAGTTCAATTCTAATTTTTTTCAAAGAAAATAAAAAATCTCCAACTTTTTAATAAACATTCTAAGCGCTTAACATGCTAACGTTTCCTAAGATAATAGAAATATAACAAAGTAATGCATAAAATATTTTTATTGAAGTAACAATATGTAGTAACAACATAAAATACAAAGTCAACCTGGGGGGATTTTAAGGTGAGTATGGTTAGGTTAGGTTAGACTAGATTAAGTTAGGTTAGATTAGGTTAAACCAGGTTATATAAGTTAGGTTAGGTTAGCTAAGTTAGGTTAGGTTAGCTAGTAAACATCTCTCCATGTTTAAGTTTGGTAAGGTAAGGTTAGGTTAGATTAAGTTATGTTAGGATAAATTAGGTTATGTTAGCCTACGTACGAAGTCAGGTTAGGTAAGTTAGGTTAGGTTAGGTTAGCTAAGTTAGGTTAGGTTAGGTTAGCTAGTAAACATCTCTCCATGTTTAAGTTAGGTTAGGATAGGTTAGGCTAGATTAAGTTATGTTAGGTTAGGTTAAGTTAGGTTAGGTTAGGTTAGCCTACGTACCCGCGCGTACGTAGGCTAACGTAACCTAACTTAAACTAACCTAACATAACTTAACTTTTTCTAACATAACTTTTTCTATCTTCTATGAAAAATTTAGTAGTTGCTGGGTACTTCAACTTTTAAAATGGTTTTAGGAGGGACATTAAGAAAGGAACTTGTTCTGAAATGCATTTTGAACAGTATTGCTAGGTTTTGGGGCATTCAATATCTGTAAAGTAAAGTTGTGGGTAAAAAGGATGAGTACTTCAACTTGTAAAATGGGTTTAGGAGGGACATTAAGAAAAGAACTTGTTCTGAAATGTCTTTCGAAAAGTATTGCTTGGTGTTGTGGCATTCAAGAGCTGTAAAGTATAGTTGCGGGTAAAAAGGCTGGGTACTTCAACTTGTAAAATGGGTTTAGGAAGGACATTAAGAAAAGAACTTGTTCTGAAATGCCTTTTGAAAAGTATTGCTTGGTGTTGGGCATTCAAAAAGCTGTAAAGTAAAGTTGTGGGTGAAAAGGATGGGTACTTCAATTTATAAAATGGGTTTAGGAAGGACATTATTAAAAGAACTTGTTCTGAAATGCCCTTTGAAAAGTATTGCTTGGTGTTGGGCATCCAAAAAGTTGTAAAGTAAATTTGTGGGTGAAAAGGATGGGTACTTTAAGTTGGAAAATGGGTTTAGAAGGGACATTAAGAAAAGAAGATGCTCTGAAATGCCTTTTGAATGGTATTTCTTGGTGTTGAGGCATCTATAAAGCTGTAAAGAAAAGTTGTGAGCGAAAAGGATGGATGCTTCGACTTGTAAAATTGGTTTAGGAGGGACATTAAGAAAGGAACTTGCTCTGAAATGCCTTTTGAAAAGTATTGCTTGGTTTTGAGATATCCAAAAAGCTGTAAAGTAAAGTTGTGGGTGAAAAGGATGGGATACTTCAAGTTGGAAAATGGGATTTAGAAGGGATATTAAGAAAGGAAGTTGGTCTGAAATGCCTTTTGAAAGGTATTTCTTGGTGTTGAGGTATCCAAAAAGCTGTAAAGTAAAGTTGTGGGTGAAATGGATGGATGCTTCAACTTGTAAAATGGGTTTAGGAGGGACATTAAGAAAGGAACTTGCTCTGAAATGTCTTTTGAGAAGTATTTCTTGGTGTTTAGGTATCAAAAAAGTTGTAAAGTAAAGTTGTGAGTGAAAAGGATGGCTACTTCAAGTTGGAAAATGGGTTTAGAAGTGACATTAAGAAAAGAAGTTGCTCTGAAATGCCTTTTGAAAGGTATTGCTCGGTGTTGGAGCATTCAAAATGCTGTAAAGTAAAGTTGTGGGTGAAAAGGATGGGTACTTCAATTTGTAAAATGGGTTTAGGATGGACATTATGAAAAGAACTTGTTCTGAAATGTCTTTGAAAAGTGTTACATGGTATTGGCACATTCAAAAGAACGAAAAAGCTATAAAGTAAATTTTTGGATGTAAAGGATGGATGCTTCAAGTTGTAAAACGGGTCTAGGAGGGTCTTTAAGAAAGGAACTTTCTATGAAATCCCTTTTGAAAAGTATTGCTTGGTGTTGAGATATCCAAAAAGTTGTAAAGTAAAGTTGTGGGTGAAAAAGATGATTACTTCAAGTTGGAAAATGAGTTTAGAAGGGACATTAAGAAAAGAAGTTGCTTTGAAATGCCTTTTGAATGGTATTTCTTGGTGTTGAGGCATCCAAAAAGCTGTAAAGTAAAGTTGTGAGTGAAAAGGATGGATGCTTCAACATGTAAAATTGGTGTAGGAGGGACATTCAGAAAGGAACTTGCTCTGAAATGCCTTTTGAAAAGTATTGCTTGGTGTTGAGATATCCAAAAAGCTGTAAAGTAAAGTTGTGGGTGAAAAGGATGGGTACTTCAAGTTGGAAAATGGGTTTAGAATGAACTTTAAGAAAAGATGTTGCTCTGCAATGCCTTTTGAAAGGTATTTCTTGGTGTTGAGGTATCCAAAAAGCTGTAAAGTAAAGTTTTGGGTGAAAAGGATGGATGCTTCAACTTGTAAAATGGGTTTAGGAGGGACATTAAGAAAGGAACTGGTTCTGAAATACCCTTTGAAAAGTTTTTCTTGGGTGTTGCGGTATCCAAAAAACTGTAAAGTAAAGTTGTGAGTGAAAAGGATGGGTACTTCAAGTTGGAAAATGGGTTTAGAAGTGACATTAAGAAAAGAAAGTGTTCTGAAATGCCTTTAGAAAGGTATTTCTTGGTGTTGAGGTATCCAAAAAGCTGTAAAGTAAACAAAGTTCTCTATTCTAAAGCTGATAAAAACCATAAGAACATGTTGCTTGTAATGAAAGCATGGGATAAAGTCTCAGAAGAAGTTGGAGTTGAAGCTAAGATTGATTAGATGGTTTGGCCTAATTAAAAAAAAAAAATATTGACTAGTTTATTAGTTTTGTACAGTATAGCCCAGGTTCTGCACCAAAATGCCCTTTATTGGACATAACAGCTAAATATATAGACTTGCATGGGACAGGCTACTCTGGTACTCACACCTTTGAGTAGGCTAGTCAACCCCAGGCTATTAAAAAAAGTTGAATAAATTACTAATTTAGATGGTTTGGTGTAATTAAAAAAAAAAATATAGACTAGTTTATTAGTTTTGTACAGTATAGTCCAGGTTCTGCACAAAAAGGCCTTTATTGGACATAGCAGCTAAATATATAGACTTGCATGGGAAAGGTTAGTCTGGCAGTCACACTTTTGAGTTGGCTAGTCAACCCAAGGCTATTAAAAAAGTTGAATAAATTGCTAATTTAGATGGTTTGGTATAATTAAAAAAAAAATATAGACTAGTTTATTAGTTTTGTACAGTATAGACTAGGTTCTGCACGAAAAAGTCTTTATTGAACATAGCAGCTAGATATACACACTTGCATGTGACAGTTTACTCTGGCAGTCATACTTTTGAGTAGGCTAGTCAATTTGTTTTTGGGCCTCCCCTCTCCTTTTTGTATTTATTATAATATTCTAGCTCAGATTTCGGTCAGGTTCTACAAACTTTAATTTTGAAATGAATGGCCTTGCTCCAAAGCCCTCTTTCCAAATATCAATTCCCCCCTTGTTTTCATTATAATCTTTATTTTTATTTAAATCCTTCAAAGTTTTCCTATTAATTAATATCACCTTGATTGATGTAAGTAGCCTATTGCTTTTAAGTAGGTCAGCCCCCCTCCTTGTTATCTTTATTATATTATTCTAGCTCCTGTTTAGGTCAGGTTCTACAAACTTTATTTTTTAAATGAATTGCCTAGCTCCAAAGCCCTCTTCCCAAACATCACTTCACCCCTTGTTTTCATTATAATGTTTATGTTTAGTTACCTAATTCAAAGTTTCCTAATAAATAACATTAACTTGATTGGTTTAAGCAACCTACTGCTTTGAAGTAGATCAGCCCCCTCCTTGTTGTATTTATTATAATATTTAGCTCATGTTTAGGTCAGGTTCTATAAACTTTAATTTGAAATGAATAGCCTAGCTCCAAAGCCCTCTTTCCAAACATCAATTCCCCCTTATTTTCAGTATAATGTTCAAAGTTCAGTATAATCTCGTTCAAAGTTTCCTAATAAATAATATCAACTTGATTGGCTTAAGCAGTCTACTGCTTTGAAGTAGATCAGCCCCCTCCTTGTTGTCTTTATTATAATATTTAGCTCATGTTTAGGTCAGGTTTTACAAACTTTAATTTGAAATGAATAGCCTAGCTCCAAAGCCCTCTTTCCAAACATCAATTCCCTCTTATTTTCAGTATAATGTTCAAAGTTCAGTATAATCTCGTTCAAAGTTTCCTAGTAAATAATATCAACTTGATTGGTTTAAGCAGTCTATTGTTTTGAAGTAGGTCATCCCCCTCCTTGTTTCTCTTTATTATAATATTCTAGCTCATGTTTAGGTCAGGTTCTACAAACTTTAATTTTGAAATGAAAAGCCTAGCTCCAAAGCCCTCTTTCCAAATATCAATTTCCCCTCGTTTTCATTATAATGTTTATGTTTAGTTATCTCATTCAAAGTTTCCTAATAAATAATATCAACTTGATTGATTTAAGTAGCCTATTGCTTTGAAGTAGATCAGCCCCCCTCCTTGTTGTCTTTATTATATTATTCTAGCTCCTGTTTAGATCAGGTTCTACAAACTTTAATTTTGAAATAAAAAGCCTAGCTCCAAAGCCCTCTTTCCAAAGATCAATTCCCCCCTTGTTTTCATTATAATGTTTATGTTTAGTTACCTAATTCAAAGTTTTCCTTATAAGTAATGTCAACTTGATTGGTTTAAGCAGCCTACTGCTTTGAAGTAGATCAGCCCCCTCCTTGTTTTCTTTATTATAATATTCTAGCTCATGTTTAGTTCAGGTTCTACAAACTTTAATTTTGAAATGAATAGCCTAGCTCCAAAACCCTCTTTCCAAATATCAAGTCCCCCTTCGGTTTCATTGTCATGTTTATGTTTAGTTATCTCATTCAAAGTTTCCTAATAAATAATATAAACTTGATTGATTTCATTAGACTATTAACTTGACGTAGATCAGTCTCCCTTCCTTGTTTTCTTTAGTATAATATTTTAGCTCATGTTTAGGTCATGTTCTACAAACTTTAATATTGAAATGAATAGTCTAGCTCCAAAGCCCTCTTTCCGAACATCAATTCCCCCTTATTTTCAGTATAATGTTCAAAGTTCATAATTGCCACCATTCTAAATGTACCCAGACCCTACCTTCAGATTTCGATAAGAAAATAACTTTTTCTGAAAAGATATAATAAAGCCCTAAAAAAGTATTATTAAATGGGGGCTCATGGGCCTTTGGGGATCCGGGGGCCCTTTGGGAGTCCGGGGGACCTTTGGGGACCGGGGGCTTCCTTGGGGGTTGGGGTAGGGGGATCAGAGCCCTTTGGGGTTGGGGTAGAGGACCTCACAACACTGTTCAAATACAACTTGTGTATTATAACGACCACATAGTTTCACCCTCAAATCCTCTTCTAAAATCATCTTTTAAAATCATCTTTTAAAATGTCTCTAACTGTTTCGCCGATATAATTCCCTAAAATGTCTAAAATGGTTTCGCCCAAATAATCCCTAAACGTAATTTCACCGTGTTCCTTTTGTTTTTGGCATCCCTGCAGTCTCACATTTCAAATTACTAAGAAACCCTTTCCCGTGTTAATCTATTCATCTTTAAGATGTATCTTGGAGAATTGTTTCCATGGCGAAGTTTTATTAATATCTTTTGGAGTTCGACCAGTAGAATTGTTTCCGGGGCGAAGACATTAATGTCTTGAATCTATTCCTGGAAAATTGTTTCTGGGCGAAAATTTTTAATGTCTGACAGATGATGTCATTGGTTGATTGATTTGTCAAGAAAGGGGAATTAATCTGTTGTTTCTAAGGGGAATTATTGATTCACGAAAGGGGAATTGAGGTTATTGACCCACTTCGATTGGCTGAGAAGGAAACACGTGATCTAACTGTTTCCTAATTCCTGGACGGCATAACATTCGCCTCTAGCGTGCACATGGCCAAAACAACAACATCAAATAAATCGACCTTTGGAAATTTAGGTCATTGACCCACTTCGATTATGCAATCATTCTCCCTGGGGATTCCATGCCCATATTTGGTGTACTGACAGAGTTAGACTAAATTGTAGATGGCAGCAGGGGTGAGTCTTGGGGCTGGTACCCCCCTTTCTACTAGTGTGATCTTTGTCACTATTTAATAAAAGTTGTTTTGTGTCAAGCTTACAATTTTAATACGTACCTAGAACAAACTACTATATTTCACTCCAGAGAAGCAATTAATTTATTTTCTAAGTAAAAAAAAAATTTTTACCACCCAAGCCATACTAAAATCACATTTGTCAATAAAAAAGAAGCCTAGATCCATAAACAATCTGTATCCTCTGTTGAATAAAACCACATTCCTACTATACCAATAGGCAATTTGAACGAGGGAAACCTGATTGAGGATACCATTATCAGCGCTAATTTTTGTTAATACAGTTTATTTTATTTTCCACCAGACTAAGTATGAAAAAGGGAAAACTATGCAAGCTTGTATTTTACTAATTTTGAAGTCTTTCTTTGGTCGAACTGGCCAGCAGTAAAACTATGAATGGGAGTTTAACCTTGTCCAGTTCGCTAAATTATTCGAATTGGCCAGGCATAAAAACTGTGAGTGAGAGTTTAATCTTGTCCAGCTCGCTAAATGATTCGAACTGCCCAGCCATAAAAACTATGAATGGGAGTTTAAGCTTGTCCAGCTCGCTAAATTATTCGAATTGGCCAGCAATAAGAACTGTAAGTGAGAGTTTAATCTTGTCCAGCTCGCTAAATGATTCGAACTGCCCAGCCATAAAAACTATGAATGGGAGTTTAACCTTGTCCAGTTCGCTAAATTACACATGCGATGTATTGTTGGTACTCCGGTCAACCCTACAGTTATCACGTTTCAATTTTTTTTGACAAGTTTGACGGTAGTGTCGGCTGAACACGCCTTTCAAGTAAAGAGACTATCAAGCTTTTCAGTGTCCAGTTGTTTCCATGGATCTTTCCTCTTTCTTTGGTACCGTGCTGTTCATAAAAATATAATTAATCTGACCTTAAAAAGATTCTGCCTTACCAAACCGAATAACCTTTGTTTTCCTTTGCATAAAAAAGGGACTATGAAGTCATTGGCGCCGGCAAAGGGGGCAGGGGGCTCATGCCCCTCCAGAAATTTGGGACTATTAAGTAATTATAAGCAAACCAAAGGAAAAAGATCAGAATAGGGAAAAAGATGGAAAAAATGTATGTTGCGCCATTGTTGGTGGCCTGTCAATAAATTTTGACCCTTAATAAGGAAAATATAAGTTCTAATTTGTGACTGAGTGACCCGTTTCCAGTTTTCCACAAAAAGCTTTTCTATATGATTTGGTTGAAGTAACAAAAAAAAAAAATCAAATTCTTCATAGTAATGAATACTAAGTAAATAACCATCCTTGTCAATAACGAAAATGTAAGAGCATAACTATTGATAACATTCAATCAAAGAATCAGCCTTTTATGGTGATCCTAAATATGTATTTGTTTATTAGTAATTAGTGCAGTGATTAGTACACAAGAAAGTTCGATTAATTATAGAAAACACAAGGAATACATCTTAATAAGGGGCAATTTCGGTAAAAATATGGCGTAAACTTTTGCTTGCATTGCAAGAGTACCCATGAGCAGATGTATGAAGCTATATTCAGAAATGTTTCCCCTGAACGGAATACTGGGAATTTTTGTATTTTCCCCCGAACGGATACCTTTTTTGTGTTTTATTATCATTTATTTTTCTTTTCCAAGAGTTATTGTACTTATCTAGTAGTCACTTTGAAAAATATTCAATTTTTTACACTTTTGAAGTATAAAGGTGTCAAATATATTGGTTTTTGGTATTCTAAAAATGTTGAATTAAAAAATTTTGTTTAATTTTCTTCATTTTAGTTTTAATGTTTTACTTTGAGCAAACTACTTTGATAATGCATTACTTTTTATAAGCAATTGAGTCTAAAGGCATTAAATATTTTGGTGTTTGATAACCAAGTTCAAAACTGTCGACATTGTTAAAATTATCCGTCCAACGCTTTGGTATTGCACAACAGAACTGAACGCTGGGAGTTTATATCTTAGTTTTTGTAATTAGGATAGCCTATTGTTTTGTATATTTTATTTAATTAATGTCTTTTTTCATTTTTATATACTTTTACTTTAATTGACATAATTTTTTCCATTGCCTTTTGAAAAATGTTTGTCTCTAAGCTTCATTTAAACAAAAAAAACAAGTTTTTTCAACTTAAAGTAAGGAGCAACATTAACCCTACACAGGCAATTGTTGTAAAAAAACAAATCTGTACTTTTCGAGCTTGGACTGCCATCTTGCTGTAAAAAAATACTGCTTTTATCAACATCTTTCGTTGGGGCTGAAAGATGGCAGTCGATTGATACCTTTGGGGAGCTGCTGTGTGACATGTGGCCTAAACAGTGAGTCACCAAACCAAGGGATAAGAAAAACGAATAAAACGGTAGGCATTTTCTAAGCTAGAAACTGAAAACAAAACGAAAAGGTGGGAGATTCCTTGCATGTCATAATTATGCGTATAAAATATATACCGTTTAGAATTACTGTAGTTGAAATTCACGAAATAAGCAAGAATTTGGATCAGTAGCAAGATAAACTTCCTCCTGTTGTAAAAATACAACATCGGACGATCGTGGCTCAAAATTATGAAACAAACAACTAAATAAGAAAATAAAAAGGGTGAAGAAAACAATATAATTTTACATCAGCTATTATGTAGGACGAGTCCCTCCTACATAGTAGCTCAAAGCACCCCTCAGGAATGGTGGATCATTGAGTAGACAGGGTGTTTCATATGTCTAATTTTTGTTTTCTTTCTAGATGGCGGAATATTACGACAGACTAAGAAAACGAGCTCAAAATCGCCGAATTGACGCAGAAGAGGCGGCCAAGTATATTTTTGACATTCGAGAAGACATGTTGTCTGATTTGTCCGACGATGATGATGACAATGATCCAGACTTCCTGTCTCCAGAAGATCTTATCGATGATCCTGATGCAGACTTGTTGCCTCTACTGGACAATCTCCACTTCTTCTTGGAACAGGATGACGTGGAGGCTAACACTGAACCCAGTGACGATGACTCGGGGGAAACTCCACCCTCCAGTCAGCAACAGCAACCGCTAACAACAAGTACTGGAAAATCAAAGAAGAAATCGAAAGTCCAAGAAAAATTCGACTGGAGAAAAGCAGAGATAGAAAAAGTTGATCTGTCTTGGAAAGGAGAGCCTCGCCAAGTTCCAGGCATCTTGGAGACTCCACTGAAATACTTCCAAAAATTCTTTGACGATGAACTTCTTGAGCTGATAGTTGAACAAAGTAACGTCTTTGCACTTCAAACTGAGGGATGCAACCTCTGCCTCACTGCCGAAGAGCTAAAAGTTTTCATGAGCATTATTCTATTATTTGGAGTGATAAAAGTTCCCTATTCTCGAATGCACTGGGAAGCAGCCACCAGATACCCTCAAATTGCCGAAAAGATGGGCCGACAAAGGTTTGACAAGATCAAACGTTTTCTTCATTTCAACGACAACAATAAAGCTAAGAAACCTGGAGAACAAGGATTTGACAAGCTATACAAGATTCGACCCGTCCTGAGTCATATCCGTTCCAAGTTTCTTGAAGTCAGCCCCGAAGAACACTATTCAATTGACGAGCAAATGATTCCTTTCAAGGGGTGAAGCAACTTGAGACAATATCTACCGAAAAGCCGACGAAGTGGGGAATAAAAGTGTTCACAAGAGCCGGTGTGTCAGGTTTTGTATATGATTTTGAAGTTTACCAAGGGAAGGGCACTCTTGTTGAAGATGACATAGAGCCAGATCTTGGAGTCGGAGGCAACATAGTTTTACGTCTGATGAGTACCTTACCAGAGAAAATGAACTACAAGATTTACTTTGACAACTGGTTTTCGAGCTTGAAACTAATGAGTTTACTCAAAATTAAAGGATTCCCTTGTATTAGTACGTTGAACAAAGCGTGACTGAAGAGCTGCCCGCTCCTCACAGATGGTGAAATGAAGAAACGAGAGAGAGGAACGTCAGATTACAGGACTGACATTCATTCTGGCGTTATTTTAGTGAAATGGTTAGATAACAACACGGTTTGCTTGGCTTCGACGTATGCGGGAATAACGCCACAGGATACGTACAGACACTGGAAAGTTAAGGATAAATCCAGGGTTGAAGTTTCAAGGCCAGCCATTGTTTATGAGTACAACCTTCATATGGGTGGCGTAGATTTAGCAGACATGCTGGCGGAGATGTGCCGAACTAATCTTCGGACACGAAAATGGTTAATGAGAATCTTCTGGTGGCTTATTGACACAGCAGTCTGCAATAGCTGGCTTCTTTTCAGATCAGACGTCAAAGCGCTGACTTCAAGGACAGACGAACCGATGATCTTGAGAGCCTTCAGGTCTGAAGTTGCTGCAGGGTTGTATGCCTCGGCGCGTGTGATAACCCAACGTAAACGTGGTTGACCATCCGCAGATGTTGAAGATAGTCCCAGCCCCAGCCCCATTCGAAGTCGCAATCGAATCCGACCGGCAATATCTGCTCAAGCCGATGGACTTGATCACTGGCCAAAAAAGACTGAAAAGCAGAGCCGCTGCAAAGAGTGCAAATCGGGATATACCACTTTTGAATGCGAAAAATGTGACCTTCCACTGTGCCTTACTGCCAAAAACAATTGTTTTAAAGCCTTCCACACCAAGTGAAAATGCCCCATTTTTATATATTCGAGAGGCTAATGTCGTATTTTTACAACATGGTCTAAAATTGACAATTTTGAATAAATCATGCAAAAATAAAATTTTTCGTCAATAGTCTGACCTAGAGATTACATGGGAAGCGTTGTAGATTTTTCCTGGTATTCGTTCATATAGTGGCCTGTCAAGGGTTAAAATTAAAACAAACAGAAATTATTACGGATATTAGGGGGGTTTCCCTCCTTTTCAACACCTCACTCTTCACGCTACAGTTTTTCAGCCCTTTAAAAAAGGAACCTGTTGTTTTAATCAAATGAACCTTGTGTTTCAGTTGTTTTTAAAGAACTGGGACAAAATTTTAACTTTAGCGCAAAGACTGAGGTGCTGAGGAGGGGACAACTCCCCTCATATACGTAATAATTTCTGTTCGTTTTAAGTTTTGATGTTGCTCCTTACTTTCCGTTGAAAAAAAAAAAATTATTTAATTTTTTCTCTTTTTTTAAATAACGCCATGATTTTCGGCTCCTACTTCACGGAAAAATCCCCCTTCCCAGAGAAACATCTTCTGGGCAATTCAATCCTGGTGAAAATTTGCCTCGGAGAATTACCCTTAACATCTCTAAAATTGGCTAAAATTGAATCGGTAAAGAATAAGCAAGACACATAAAGAAATTTCGTATAGGAACTCTGGAAAATTCACCCAGTGCAAAATTCTCCTAAAAGTTTCACCCCCTATGAACTTCCCTCTCCATGGAAAATTCTCCCCGTGCAAAATCCTTCCAGCAGAAAATTCGTCCTCCCCTCCCCAATCAAAAAATTTATGCATACTCCCCAATAACAAATAAAACAAGAGGTAAATTTTATAAATTAAAAACCTTTCCCCAGGGGCTGTAGGTGGTTTATTTTATCTCTAAAGACCTCATAGTTATTGGGACTTTAAACTATGCTGAAGAAAAAAACTATCTCAAAATTTTCATCGGACGATTTGGGGAAAAAATGGTGTGGGAGTGGGCCTAGTTGCCCTCCAATTTTTTTGGTAACTTAAAAAGGATAGTATAACTTTTCATTTCCGTTAGAATCAGCCTACTCTCACCATTTTAGGCCCACTTGATCGATACGATCACCCATGGAAAAAAAGAAGGAACAAATAAAGACGCAACCGTGATCTTTCTCTGGAAAAAATTACAAAATTCCACATTTTTGTTGATATGAGCTTGAAACCTCTACAGTAGGGTTCTTTGATACGCTGAATCCGATTGTGTGATTTTCATAAGAATATTATTACTTCGAAGGGGTCTTTTTCCCTTTGTTCAAAAAAAAA
Source organism: Artemia sp. Qi Xiang Cuo (assembly GCF_049724085.1). NCBI lineage: Eukaryota > Metazoa > Arthropoda > Branchiopoda > Anostraca > Artemiidae > Artemia > Artemia sp. Qi Xiang Cuo. The sequence continues at coordinate 17,266,668 of NC_142802.1, read as the reverse complement.
AAAATTCTCAGGCTCGTAGCTTTTGATGGGCAAAACTAAACTTAATTTTAAACTTATATATTTGGACTTAGCATAATAAGTCAATTCTTTTTACTGGTTTACCGACATCAGAATCTGTTTTTAGAGCTTCGGATACCCTTAATCATCGTTATTCCGTATTCATAGTTCGCTGATCCAAACTGTTTAATTACAATTCCAAATCCAAACAGAGATCATTGAAATATAGATCGTTTTTTCTGTGTTACCAAAAATATTGTATTCATAAGACTTTATGGTTTCATGAAATCTAATTAAACAAATATCAAAGGTTTTTCAACTAAAATAAGGTACTTTAAAGTATAAATAGAAATATATATAAATAGAAAAAGAAAACAACACCATTTAAAATTGCTCAAAACTAAGTTCCTAGCAGTATTTGCCATTCGAAAGAAATTTCTTGGCGGGGCTGATGATGACCTGCCTTGCATTTTCCACCTCTGTGCTGGTAAATATGGGAATATAACATATTAGCTGAATAGAGAAACAATTCAATTAATTAATACTCCCCCTTACCTCTTTCAACATTTATCTGAAGCCTCATGAAGAGGAAGCAGTTTATCCATTAGAGTGTACTTTCTTAGGAATCTACCCTACCCCCACCTATACAATGACTCATCCCTCCCCCCCCCCATTAAACCTGATACGCAATTACTGATCAACAAACGGAGCCTATTTTCATTACAAATAAAGCGAATTAACTTGGTTGAATCCAGTACTGTCACCGAGTGGCATTACTTCTTTTGCAACTGGGAAGCCTAAAATATGGATTATTGATACTTTTAAATCAATTAGCTTCTCGGAATTTTAAATTGATTGCAAATTCGTCCTCTTCAGGGTAAAGTCGTAGTTTGGTGCCCTAAAATACCAAGAAAACAAGACTTTCCCCTGGCCCAATATGTATGGTCACTTAAAAAAGAGCTTAAAATTTACGTTTGAATGAGATCCCTCCCAATTATCTAGGACATACGGTTTGATACAATCACCTCTGAGAAAAACAAAACAAATAAACATGCATCGACGGTGTTTTTTCTGAAAAAAAAACAACGAAATTCCACATTTTGAAAATTGGAGCTTGAAACCTCTATAGCAGGGTTCTCTGGTATGATAAAGGGATTTTCCATAAGATTGCTTGCTTTTTTTCGGAGTGTTTCATCTTTTTTTCAAAAATAAGGCAAAATTTCTCAGATTTTTGGTTTTGGGTGGGTAACCATAAACTGAAAGAATTATATCAAACAGTTCGCGGTAACGAACTGTAAGTAAGGAGCGACCCGGCTCAATGGTAACCGAAACTCTAAAAAACGAAACTTTGATACCAATAGATACATCAAAAGAATCATATTTTAATTCTGATTTCAAATATATAAGTTTCATCAAGTTTAGTCTTACCCGTCAAAAGTTAGGCGACTCAGAAAATTTGGATGATTTTAGAAAAAAGGGGGAAAGACCCCCTAAAAGTTATATAACCTTAGTCAAAATCACACCATCGTATTCAGCGTATCAGAGAACTCTACTGTAGAGGTTTCAAGCTCCTATCTGCAAAAATGTGGAATTTTCCATTTTTTGCCAGAAGAAAGATCACAGATGTGTGTTCATTTGTTTTTGTTTGTTTTTTTTTTCCCCAGGGATTATTGCATCGACCCCGTGGTCCTAGAATATCGAGAGAGGATTCACTCGACCGAAAATTAACCTTTCTGGTTCCTTGTTTAAATGACCAAAAAAATGGAGGGCAACTAGGCCCCCTTCCACGCTCATTTTTTTCCCAAAGTCACCCGATCAAAATTTTGAGATAGCATTTTGTTCAGCATGGTTGAAAATGTTATAGCTATGTCTTTTAGGATGACTTAATTCCTCAAAGCCCCCAGGGGGAGGGCTGACAGTTATGAACTTTACCCAATGTTAACATATAGTATTGGTTATTGGGAAGTATACAGACGTTTTCAGGGGGAATTTTTTCTGGTAGGGGGGGGTTGGGGTGGGTCGGGGGTTATATGGGAAGATCTTTTCATGGAGGAAGTTTTTATGGGGGAATGGACATTGCTATGAAGGGGGCGCCGGATTTCCCATCATTATTTTAAAAAAATCAGAAATTAAATAAAAAAACAAGTTTTTTAAACTGAAAGTAAGGAGCGACATTAAAACTTAAAACGAACAAAAATTATTCCGTATATGAAAGGGGATGTCCCCTCCTCGACACCTCGCTTTTTACGCTAAAGTTTGACTTCCCCACAAGTTTATTTTTTTAACCAATAAAAAACTTTAGCGTAAAGATCGAGGCGTTGAGGAGGGGACATCCCCTTTCATTTACGGAATAATTTCTGTTCGTTTTAAGTTTTCAATGTCGCTCCTTACTTTCAGTTTAAAAAACTTTTTTTTTTATTTAATATATTTAAAATCAGCATAAAAAGCCAATAATGCCGGTGTAGCAATTGCCATGAGAATGCCATTTTTAGTTTTGGTGAATATTGGTCCAAGTAACTTTTTACTTTCAGTCTTCTTTGATCACAACCTATTTGATAAGATTCTATTGTGACAATTTTTTTTTTTTAACCTGTTCATTTTATTTAGTTGAATTAGAGACTAAAAAGAAAATGGGTTAATATGACAGCTGGATAGTAACTCGGTGTTCTAAGAAAACTAAAACATATTTTTCCAGGACCAATTCTAAGAATCCTATTTCTTAGCTTAATTCATTGTAATGTGTCCTGTTGTCCAGTCATATGGGTGTCTACTTTCCCTTCTTTTCTCAAACCGCTTTCGAATACTTATGATAAAGCTATAAATCTTATTCAGGATGTAAATCGTTCGGCAACTAAACCGTTACTTGGTATTAAAAAAAACTTTATATTCTTTCCTGTGTGTCTTTCGCTTTTCGTCACCTCCATGGTGATATTCCTAGGTCCCTTAGGTTTACGTCTTCTTTTGTATCTGATCGGTCAAATTATCAATTCCGTAGTTCTCTATATATCCAAATTCCCAATACACCAACAATAACATCAGATCTTGATCCTCTTGTTCCGTGTCATTTGACATGGAACACCCTTCCCGATTCGGCTCGAGAATGCCACTTGTTTGGCACCTTCAAAAGACTAGTAAAAAAATATTTGTTTTCATTTGATTAATTTTCTTTACTTTTGCCTGTTGCCAATGTTTTTTTTTTTTTTTTTTTCTTTTTTTTTTTTTTTTTTTTTTTTATAGCTGTTGTGATTCATTGTCGTTTGATAAAGCTTAGTTAGTGAACTCTCCTTGTTTTTGTTGTTGTTGTTGTTTTTTTCTCCGTTTTATGAAGCAAATGCTTTCTATGTTATGAGTTCAAATGCTTATGTTTATATGTTTAAATGTTAATGTTATGTTTATATTGTTTAAATGTTAAGCGTTGAAATGTTTAATGTTTATTTGATCTTTTCATAATCCCGCTCCTAGAGGCCATGGAGCCTTTGCGGGGATTTGTAGATTGTTATGTAATTATTTTACTGATATATGGAAAATAAATCTATCTATCTATCTAAATCTAGTTTTTCTTTCGCTATTCTATTTTTTTTTAATGTCTGAATATATAAACCTCGCCCATGTATGCAGCCTGTCCCAAGCCAGGATAAAGAGGGAGGGTTGGGCTGTGGGCTTGCGACCCACACCCGGGACCTCAAGGGCCTGCCCCCGGGGGAAATCCTAACTGCAACCGAAATATCAAGTTTGAGCCTCGGATTTTTGAACCCCCTTTTGATGACGACCTCTGCATGCTCACGGACAAGATTTATGAATGCAAAACAACACCTCAAATTTGGTTTCTGGAACGTCCGCACAATGTCTAAAGACTCCAAGACTGAACAAGTGCTAAGAGCACTGGAAGATTACCACCTCGACCTTCTGGTTCTGTCAGAAATTCAATGGCTAGGATCTGGATCAAATAAACCGGATGGAGATATGACCATTATACAAATTGGATCACAGCAAAAGCGTGAATACGGAGTAGCCATAATGCTGACAAAAAAGACTTCCCAAGCTCTACTACAGTGGACACCGGTGTCACCTAGAATCCTGAAAGCCCGCTTCATCGGCGCGCATGCGAAACTGTCAGTAATAGTATGCTACGCACCCACCAATGACGCCATAGACGAAACAAAAGACGAATTTTACAGAGCTCTCAACTCCGTGGCAAACGACATACCATGGCATGACATAGCATGTTTTCTAGGAGACTTTAACGAGAAAACAGGGAACGACCGATCGTTTTCCCCAGAGGTTCTCGGCGAGCATGGCCTGGGCCAACGGAACAAAAACGGAGAACTACTTATGGAATTCGCGCTCCTTAACGACCTAGTAATCGGAGGTGCCCTATTTTCTCATCGGGATGTACACAAATATTCTTGGATATCTCCCGATGGCCACACCCGTGACCATTGTCTTTGGAGCAAGAAGTGGAGATCAAGCCTACTTGATATAAGGGAATATAGAAGAGCTGACGTTGGCTCAGATTATAATCTGATGGCCGCAAAAATCCACCTCAAATTGAAAAGATATAAAAACGCAAATAAGGCTTGAGAGAATTCAAATAAGGTTGAGAGAATTCAACCAAGCCTTTAAACTAGAGATGCGGAATAGATTTGAAGCCTTGTCTTTACTAGATGATGCTGATAGCAATCAATACTGGGAAAGCATAAAGTTGTTCTTTCACGATGCTGCGAAAGCCACCATTGGGTACCGCAAGAGCTTCTATCTGACCAAACATGGGAACTCATAGAGACAAGGAAAAACGTAAAAGCATCTCTTATCCAAAGACAAACCCCCAACCAACAAATCCTCAGAAACGATGAATACAGAGCTGCGGATAAACAGGTAAAGAAGAGTGCCAGAAAAGACCAGAGAAACCTTCTGGAGCGAAAAGCAGCGCAGGCAGAAGAAGCAGCGGAGAGAGGTGATTCAAGAGCCGTCTATAAAATCACTAATGAGATTATTGGAAAGAAATCCTCTATTCAACATGGACCAGTAACAGACCCATCGGGCATCCTGATAACACAGCATTCTGACGTAAACGAAGTTTGGGCCAGTCACTTCGAGAAGCTGTTGAATAGGCCTCCAGCAGACGATCCTCCAGAGATTCCAGCAACAACACTGTTTTCCTTAGATATCAGCACGGATCCTCCGTCATCCACTGAAATTATAGCAGCAGAAAAGAAGCTGAAAAATGGGAAGTCACCTGGCTAAGACAGGATATCCGCGGAAATGATCAAAGCGACTGTTATGACCTGCCTCAAGTTCTAGACAGCGTTGTTCGCAGTAATCTGGACGACCGCCAAAATACTTTCGGATTGGAAACGCAGCACCCTTGTGAGGGTCTTCAAGAAAGGTGATACGTCCTTCCCAGGCAACTGGCGAGGAATCTGCATGCTTTCCATACCTAGCAAATTGCTGACGCACATTTTACTGCAGAGAATCAGCTCGCAGCTCGAGAGACACCTTCGTGACGAGCAACATGGATTCAGACCAAACCGTTCATGTGCAGACTTGATATTTACCCTACGGCTACTGACGAAAGAAAGCAGAGAATGGCACTCCAAAATCTATACGATATTCATTGATTTTGAGAAGGCATTTGACTCAGTAGACCGCCAAAGTCTTTGGAAGATCCTACTGCATTACGGAATCCCTGAAAAGATAGTTTCACTGATTGTTGCGTTCTATGAAGATAGCGAGTGCTGTGTAAGAACACCAGATGGCCAAACTCGTTTCTTCCGCATTCTGTTAGGAGTTAAGCAAGGTTGTGTCTTGTCACCACTACTTTTCGTAATCTTCATTGATTACATACTGCGAAGTACAAGCTCAGACGGAATCCAGCTGAATCCAGAAACACTCCTCAGTGATGTATACTTCGCTGACCACGTCGCCGTCCTAGAATCATGCAAGCAAAGACTCCAAGAACTCCTTGACAAAGTGAGGGAGAGGGGTGGCTATGTCGGCCTGAAAATAAATAATGAGAAAACAAAATGAATGGCTACCACAGATTCACCCCTGAGCATCACTTGCGGAGACCAACACATAGAGCAAGTCGTCCATTTCAAATCCTTGGGAAGCATAATAGAAAGTACTGGATCGACCACTAAAGAAGTACTCACAAGAATCGGCCAAGCCAATGGGGCCTTCAATAGATTACGGAAAGTATGGCGGTCCCAAAGCTTCTCTACGCGGCTAAAGCTACGACTCTTCAATAGCAATGTTATGCCAGTGCTGCTTTATGCAGCTGAAACCTGGCACCTGAACCAGGAACAACAGAGAAGAATACTTGCTTTCAAGAACATATGTCTCAGAAGAATTCTCAACATCCGATGGCAGCAGAGAATAACAAACTAATCCATCCGTGACAAGACTGGCCAGCCTCTTGTGACATATATCATAAGAGTCCACCGATGGAGATACCTTGGCCACGTACTACGTATGGACAATCTCCAACTACCAAATGAAGCACTCCATTGGCAGCCATCGGGTCCATGCCGCAAAGGCAGACCCAGAAACACCCTGCGTCGAACGTACCAGACAGATCTCCGTAACCTGCACACATCAATCCAACCTCAGTGGGAGGACATACTTGCAACAGCAAACCTACGAGAAGAAAGGCGGCTCTTTCTTGATGCCTTGGGTGCCTCTGGAGGCAGAGACGGATCTAAGGTCTAAGGTAAGGTCTGAATATATAAAGGATTTAAGTTCGAGGGAGGAAGAATTGTCCTGTTATGAAAGAGGTACATTTTATATGGTCATTATAAAATCATAACGTCGTATCTATGCAGGCAGGATGATTTTTGAGTATCTCTACTCCTTCTGTAAACTATTCTAAGGCGTAGGAAATCACATAAATACAAGTCTACATCTGTTATAATCTACGGAAGCAATAAATATTTCTGTAATTTTGGTCTGAATTTAATTTTTTTTTTTAATTAAATGCATAATAGTTAAATATATTATTGATTAGATAAATTGATCCCTTTGCCAAGAATCCTTGTCATTCAAAATTTACTGTTTTTGTTTCATTTTGCATGCAATTTAATTACTATTTTTATTTGAGAGTTTTTTTCCCTAAAAGTTTAAAAAAAACTTATTCCTGTGAAAAAAATTCCCTGAAATATATTCCCTGTCACACAAACACCACTGATACTTTGGCCCCTCTGGAAACTTTTCTACCGGTGCCCTTGTATGAAGTTGACAATTTCTCAAATGTTGAAGAAGCCTAATTTATTATAAACTAATACTTTTATAACACAAATTAATAGCCAACCATTAAAATAAGAGCAGAAATGCAAAAAATTAGTAATTCTAAACGTCGAGTTGTTCCAGAAGCAGTACTAGGCAAGTGTTTACTAATGTTTTCTAAAATTTCATCTGTTCCTTGCTCTGTAATTTCTGGTTCAACATAACTTATATTTACCAATTTGTTGCCACTAATGACAGATGGGAGCTGCGGATCATCATTATTATTTGAAAGACCAGGATTGCAAGGCCAGTTTTCGTCGTCATCTGTGACAGCCACAATCAAAGACGCCTTAGGATTTGCCCCAGGAGGTAAAGCAATTTCGAAATAGGAAAATCCATATTTGAAATTTTCTTTCAGTATCACTTCAAATTTTCCTTTCGTACCATTTTCCTTCAGTTTCAATCTCTGTTCATCAGTTAAAGCTGAAAATGTAGTATTCGGTAGTTGATTTATTGTTAATTGCAAATTGTGTCCATCATAACTTACATAATAAAGCGAATACTCAAAGGGTTTTTCCGAAACTCCAGTAATATCAAAGGGGGTTTCACTATTTAGTGGTACTACATACGTGTTATAGGGATATGGATATCCCCTTGTTTTAACAGTTAATGGATTGTTGGGCTTCAAGATAATGTCTATATTACTTTCAGACAATTCATCGAGTTTAGCAGAAACGACGAAGCCATTTTCATCTGGAGATGCAGCAAATAGAATTTCAAATTTTCTTTGTTGTTCCTCAGCCTTAAGTAAAGCGTGGTTAGGTCGAACCATTGCATTTGGTGATCGAATCATCGCCAATCGAATATGACGACATCCCCGACAGTTAAATAAAATATCAGTTGCTGCATGTTTTTCTTCATTTAGTGTCGACAGTTGTACTTTCTTTGGATGCTGTGAAGCTTCTTCCATAAAAAAGGCGCTTTCCCCTTTTTCTGCCATCCTTTCAATGAAAAAATGAACGTCTTGATCCTTAAAGTGAAATTCGACACGTTCCATGTACTTCTTGTACATGCCCGGCCTAAGAATGTTATACGTACTTGTTGTCAGTATTGTAAAAGACTTTTCGGCCTTCCGCCCAAATTTGTTGACAGAGATATTGCTTTGCATGGCTGACTCAATGTGAGAGTAAAGGCTTTGAGACACATCTTCCGAGACCTTTTCAGGCCGTCTTTGACGAAATTTTGCTTCAACAAAAGACCTTGGTTTCGGAAATTTGTTGCCCATCACTATTTGCGCCTCGCTGAAAGTTCCGGGATCTGTTATTCCTCCTATGTGAAACACGACTTTACGATCTCCAGCTAGGAGATCCTGATCTATCTCTATATCCATCTTCTTATCAGGTCCAACTCGTATGCAACCAAGGACTGTAGAAATGTTGACTAGAAATAAGCTAAGGGTTATTAATTTCAGCATTATTGCAAAGCTATTTCTAATCTCCTGATTGCATATACATCAAAATTCACATCTCTACCAGAAAACTTACTGAACGTTTCACAATATTTAAATATTCAAATATTTTTGTCTTAGCCTTCCTGCCATTTAAAGACATATCAAAGAACTTTTTTTGTATTTATTATTATTTTTGTTTTGACGGCTAAATAGCGCTATTTAGATTTTACGTTTTCCTCATATTCCGAAATATGCTTCCCGTGTGCGTCTCTACAGCTCTTTTAAATTGTTTCTGTTTGTATGAGGGTTGCTCTATATTTCAAAAATTTTAACGACAAGTGCAAAATGATTTTCAAGAATATAACAAGAAAATATAATAGTCGTTTGTTAAGATTACACATAGCTATGAAATTGTGAAAGCTTCACATTATGGGTAAAGGGTAATAGTGCTGAAGACGGAAACTTGAAGTTAGTTAAAAAAAAAACGGCAGAAACTTTGACATTCCTAACGCTTACCATACTTAATTCAACAAATAGAGCCTTTGAGAAAAACCGGAAGAATGGGAGCCATCAGAGTTTTTAGGCTTGGTACAAACTATAAAATAAAACTAAGTTAAACTACAAAAAAAAACATTAACAAATTACAGAAAATCCCAAGCATTTGACAAAGTTTGAAATAATAAACTTTTGATTGAACGCTAAATTAAGTTTAGAAAAATAGTCTTCGAATCATTGCTGTCCCCATAGAGGGAACCTAATAAAGAATGAACCTTAGTCCATAGTAGCCAAAAATTATAAAAACGAGTTTTGAAAAAAAACTGTCAAGTAGGGATTATGATGTATAAGGAAGCTGCTAAGTCATGTTTAGATTGGGAATGTGTTAATAATCGAACTTATAACCTATCATGTTATTACTTAAACAGTGCAAGGGTATTAGTCATAGTAGTGCTGTCGCTGTTGGACCTACTGAAGGGAATAGCAATGACTCGGATTGGTTTTACTTACAGTTACAGGAACAAACTGACACTCATGAAGCTGAAATTTTGAGAGGGTAAATACTCTCCAAGAAACTATGATGTTGGTAGACTCAAAGATGAAAATTTGAGAAAAACTTTCCAGGAACAGTTGAATAGTAAAAAGGAGAGTTTAAAATTTGACAATGTAGAAGATGAATGGAATATTTGTGAAGTTACGATGGTGTCTCTGGGAAGAAAATTAGGAATGAAGGTGAGAATATTGCTGATAAATCTTTATGTTTAATTAATTAAAAAAAAAACTTTCCGAAAAATAGCTTTTTCAAAGAAAAGTAAAGGCCATTTTAAACTTAAGCTCAGTAAATACAAATAACTGTTAAAACTCAAAATCAAAATGACCAGAAATTACATTTAAAGAATAAATTAACTCCAAAACGAACAGAAATTAAATAAACAATCATAGCAAAAAACATACAACAAGTAATAATATAAATGAATAAATAGATCTTAAAGCGAGTAATGCTTAGATTGAATATGAAAATCAAGCTTAAATCGAAAACAAATAATTTGCTACTAAAGTATAAATGAAACTTAAAACGAACAGAAATTAAATAACAACCAATGCGAACAAACATACAATATATTTTAATGTAAATGAATAAATAAATCTTAAAACGAGTGAAACTTAAATTGAATATGCAAATCAAGTTTGAATCGAATAAAAATAACTACAAACAAGAGTTTGGGTATCGCCTCACTGCAGAAGCCTAAAACCTACTGCGTCATTGGCGCTTTACTGGAAACAATTCTTTTATTAATTAAGATTTTAGGGAATAAATATCAGCACATGTATATTAAATTGACAATGCACATTTTTTTTTCAGTAAACTCATTTGAATTTTTTTTCAGTAAAGTACAAATTATATTCTGGCTTTTAGAAAGCATAGGGGTTTTGAACCCTACTCATATTAATTTATGCTCGTTTTGAGTTTGACTCTAATATTTATTTTAATATTTGTTCGTTTTGGGTTTTATTTATTTATTGATACTGATTTGGGGTAGTTGTATGCTTGGTAGATTATATGATAGTCCGGACGCCAGGTGTTGAATGTGTGAATCATACCACGACGTAATGGGGCTGCTACGAGAATTAGCCTACCCTCCACAGTCCACCCCCTAAATTGACCATGCGGATTCAAAAATATCAATGGCACTTGCTTGCGAGTGGTGGAACACTCCGAAACTTGACATTTTATTATATTTTGGTGTTTCATGCAAGAAAATGCATGTTCCACAAAGTTTGAGGTGCAGTTTTCCGCACAAATAGAAATGCCTAGAAGCCATAGAATGTTTTTATAACAAACCAACACGATTAGTTAGAAAAAATGGCAGAGTTAGAAAAATGGCAAACTATATGAGTCTTGAACAGTCTTGGAAAGTATAAACAGAATCAAACTGAATATTAGATATATAATGATATTAATTGCTGAAAGATCCATCAGTTCAAGATTTTTTTTTCACTGTAATTTTATTTTCATTTTCAATGCTGTAAGAACTGGATAATAATAAGTCTGTAATGTACGAGTAATTCGTTTTCAGTGAAGCGCCAATGATGTAGAAGGCTTTAGGTTTTTACAGTTAAAGAAGGGGGCAGTATCCAAATTTTGTTTGTAGTGAAACTATATCTGTCTTGACTAATCTTGAAAAGAACTAATAAATTAAACTGAATATTTGATGCATAATGATATTAATTGCTAAAAGCTTAAAATTTTACTGTAATTTAAATATTTATTTTCAATATTAAGTACAAAAGAAAACATTTGTAATATAATTCGTTTTCAGTAAAGTGCCAATGACGCAGTAGGTTTTAGGCTTCTGCAGTGAGGCAATATCTAAACTGTTATTTGTAGTTATTTTTCTTCAATTCAAATTTGATTTGCATATTCAATTTAAGTTTCACTCGTTTTAAGATTTATTTTTTTATTTATTTACATTAATATATATTGTATGTTTGTTCGCATTAGTTGTTATTTAATTTCTGTTCGTTTTAGGTTTCATTTATACTTCAATAGCAAAATATTTGTTTTCTTTTTAAGCTTGATTTTCATATTCAATCTAAGCCTAACTCACTTTAAGATCTATTTATTCATTTATATTATTACTAGTTGTTTGTTATTTGCTATGATTGCTTGTTTAATTTCTGTTCGTTATGGGTTTAATTTATTCTTTAATAGTAATTTCTGGTCGTGTTGAGTTTTAATTTTAAAAGGTATTTGTATCTACAGAGCTTAAGTTTAAAATGGCCTTTACTTTTCTTTGAAAAATTTATTTTTAGGAAAGTTTTTTTTTAATTAATTTTGTTCGTTTTGGATTGCAAAAAGTTTCAAGTTTTTATGGCATGGGGGGTTGCTTACTGTCCGATTATTCTTGACTTTAGAAAACGGATCTAGAACTTTCAATTTAAATCGAATGAAGCTTTTTCAAAGTCTATACGTTTACCTCTTTGATAAAAACCTTATATATGAACAATAGACCGCTTGCATAACTTGTGGACAGAAATTGACAACAATGAATGGATTGAAAAAATAGCTCCAATAAGGGGGTTTAGACCATTTCACTTGCCATTGTACAAGAAGTATCTGAGCGATAGATCATACAAAAATAAGAGGAATGTAAAGAAAGTGGAAAAGCATTAAAATATGAATTAAAAAAGTGTGTTGTGGAGTCCATGGATAAAACTGCCGAGGATCTGGAAGATGCAGCTAGACTGCATAATAGTAAAATATCGTACTTACATGTTAATAATAATAGAGGGAGTGGTCAATCTGGACTTGTCCTAGTTAAAGATAGGAACGGGGCTACAATTAGTGATAAGAAAAGTGCTAAAGAGAGACAGGCAGAACATTTTTAGAATGTGCTAAACTGGGATAGAGTTACAGAAAAATATATAGAGGAAAATGAAAAAGTTTACGACACTTTGGATGTGAATTGGAAGTACTTAAAGGATTAAAAATAATAAGGTCCCAGGTGGTCATAGCGTGGTAAATGAGTTTCTTAAATAGCGCTAATATGAGGTTAGAAATAAGTTACTGAAGATTACGAATATGATTTTTGAAAAAGAGGAAGTACCTGGCGATTAAGCCCCTGTATAATATCATAGGCAGCGTGGTCGCGCTGCCTAAGTTAAGAACGATGTTGGCATAATGTATTATTTTTCCCCCCTCTAGACCAGGGCACTTCGTATCGAAGGAGCTGTCGTAAAAACTTCGAAAAGGGCTCATTCGATTGGAAATTACAGTGGCTTGTGCCCTCTTTAATAGTAGAAAGTGATTGGAAGGCAACTAACACCCCTTCCAAGCCCACCATTTCCCCAAACACATCCACTCAAAATTTTGAGATAGCCATTTTGTTCAACGTAGTTGATTTCCAGATAGAAATTATGTTTTTGAGGAGGACACTCCCCCAACGCCCTCAGGTTAAGAGTTGTAAGTTATGCCCCGGGGGCATAAAAGGTTTTTTATAGAAAACGTTGTCGTAGAAACTTCAAAAAAGGCTCACTCGATTGGAAATTCAAAGGGTCAGTGCCCTTTTTAAAAGTCGAAGTGATTGGAGGGCAACTAACTTCCCCTCTGACGCCCACCGTTTCCCCAAACACATCCAATCAAAATTTTAAGATAGCGATTTTGTTCAACGTAGTTGAAAGTCCTGGAAATTAGGTCTTTGAGGATGACAAGCCCCCACAGCCCTCAGGGCAATAGTTGTAACTTATGTCCTGGAGGCATATATGGTTTTTTTTATAGAAAGCGTTGTCGTAGAAACTTAAAAAAGGGCTCATTTGATTGGAATGGCTAATGCCCTTTTTAATAATCGAAAGTTATTGGAAGGCAACTAACACCTCTTCCACGCCCCCCATTTATAAAAACACATCGAAATTTTGAGATAGCCACTTTGCTCAAAGTAGTTGAAAGGTCCGTAAATTATATCTTTAAGGATGACACTCCCCACACAGCCCTCAGGTTAAGGGTTGTAAGTTATGCCCTGGGGGCATGTAAGGTTTGTATTGAAAGCCTTGTCGTAGAAAACCTGAAAAAGGGCTCATTCGATTGGAAATTAAAACGGCTAGTGCCCTTTTTAATAGTCGAAAGTGATTGAAGGGCAACTAACCACCTCTCACACCCACCTTTTCCAACACCCTCCAACACCCACCTTTTCCCCAAACACATCCAATGAGACTTTTTAGATAGCCATTTTGTTCAACGTAGTTAAAATTTTAGAAATAAAGTCTTTGAGGATGATAACCCCCCCCCCCCCAGAGCCCTCGGGCGAGGGTTGTAAGTTATGCCCTGGGGGCACATAAGGTTTCTATGGATAGTACTTTTCTGAAACATTTGCACTTTACTAAAAAAAGATACAAATGAATTTGTATTGTCATTTTAATATACATAGACTGATATTTAGTAATCAAAATGTTAATATTATTTGATTTATTAAAGTTAAAAAAGTAAAACATTTATGTTTTTTCAGTAAAATGCAAATTATGTTCTGGCCTTGGGAGGGCATAGGGAAGGCATCCCCTCCTCAACACCTCGCTCTTTACGCTAAAGTTTCTTATTGTTTAACAAAACCAGTTGCGAGAAAGTGTATAACTTTAGCGTAAAGAGCAAGGCGTTGAGGAAGGGACAGCTCCTTTCATATACAGAATAATTTCTGTTCGGTTTAGGTTTTAAAGCTCCTTACTTTCTGTTAAAAAAAGTTTTTTTCAATTTTTTTTAATTTTCGAACTTTTTTGAATTAATGCAGGTTTTGATTTTGTCTCACGGTACATGAATAATCAAAACAAAATTTGCATATTCATTTTACTTTTATTTGGTTAATGGCTTTCTCGAAAGTTGTTTAATTTTATTCACGAACGTTTTTATCATAGGCAGCACAATCGCGCCTCCTAAGTAAAGAACGATGTTGGCACAATGTATTATTTATTTTTTGGGGTTAGACCAGGGCACTTTATATCGAAGGAGTTGTCGTAGAAACTTCAGAAAGGGCTCATTCGATTGGAAATTGGAGTGGCTAGTGCCCTTTTTAACAGTTGAAAGTGATTGGAAGGCAACTAACACCCTTTCCACACCCACCATATCCACAAACACATCCAATCAAAATTTTTAGATAGCAAATTTTTTTCAGCGTAGTTGATTTCCAAATAGAAATTACATTTTTGGGGAGGACACTTCCCTACAGCCCTCAGGGCAAGGGTTGTAAGTTCTGTCTTGGGGGCATATAAGATTTTTATAGAAAGCGTAGTTGTATAAACTTCAAAAAGGGCTCATTCAATCGGAAATTCAAAGGGCTAGTGCCCTTTTTAATAGTCAAAAGTGATTGGAGGGTAACTAACCCTCATCTCACGCCCACCTTTTCCCCAAACACATCCAATCAAAATTTTGATATAGCCATTTTGTTCAACGTAGTTGGAAGTTCTGAAAGTTAGGTTTTTGACGATGACACCCCCCTCTCCCCCCCCCCCCAGAACCCTAAGGGCAAGGGTTATAAGTTATGTCCTGGGGGCATATAAGGTTTTCATAAAAAGTGTTGTCGTAGAAACTTCAAAAGGATCTCATTCGATTTGAAACTGAAATGGCTAGTGCCCTTTTTAATAGTCAAAGTGATTGGAAGGCAACTAACACCCTTTTTAAGCCCATCATTTATCCAAACACATCCAATGAAAATTTTGAGATAGACATTTTGTTCAACGTAGTTGAAAATTCTGGAAATTAGGTCTTTGAGCATAATAACCCCCTCAGGGCAAGGGTTATAAGTTATACCCTGGGGGCATATATGGTGTTTATTGAAAGTTTTGTCGTAGAAACTTGAAAAAGGGCGCATTCGATTTGAAATTCAAAGGGCTGGTGCCCTTTTTAATAGTCAAAAGTGATTGGAGGGCAACTATCCTCCCTCTCACGCCCACCTTTTCCCCAAACAGATAAAATCAAAATTTTTAGATAGCAATTTTGTTCAACGTAATTACAAGTTTTGGAAATTGGGTCTTTAAGGATGACTCCCCCCCCCACACACAGCCCTCATGGCAAGGATTGTAAGTTATGCCCTAGGGGCATATAAGGTTTTTATAGAAATGTTGTCGTATAAACTTCAAAAAGAGCTCATTCCATTGAAAACTAAAATGGCTAGTGGCCTTTTTAATAGTCGAATGTAATTGAAGGGCAACTAATCCCCTCTCAGGCCCACCATTTTCACAAACACATACAATCGAAATTTTGAGATAATCATTTTTCAACGTAGCTGAAAGTTCTGGAAATTATGTCTTTGAGGATGACAACCCCCCACAGTTCTCATGGCAAGGGTTATAAGTTATTCCCTGGGGGCATGTAAGGTTTTCATAAAAAGCGCTGTCGTAGAAACTTCAAAAGGGGCTCATTCGATTGGAAATGGAAATGGCTAGTGCACTTTTTAATAGTCGAAAGTGATTGGAAGGTAAATAGCACCCTTTTAACGCCCACCATTTATCCAAACACGTCCAATCAAAATTTTGAGATAGCCATTTTGCTCAACGTAGTTGAAGGATCTGGAAATTAGGTCTTTAAGGGTGAAAACCCCCTCAGGGCAAGGGTTATAAGTTATTACCTGGGGGCATTTAAGGTTTTTATTCAAATTTTTGTCGTAGAAACTTCAAAAGGGCGCATTCGATTGGAAATTCAAAGGGCTAGTGCCCTTTTTAATAGTTGAAAGTGATTGGAGGGCAACTATCCCCCCCCTCACGCCCACCTTTTCTCCAAACATATACAATCAAGCTTTTTAGATGTCCATTTCGTTTAACGTAACTGAAAGTTTTGTAAAATAGGTCTTTAAGGATGACACCTCCCCCCCCCATAGCCCTCATGGCAAGGGCTGTAAGTTATGCCCTAGGGGCATATAAGGTTTTTATAGAAATGTTGTCGTAGAAACTTCAAAAATGGCTCATTCCATTGAAAATTGTAATGGCTAGTTGCCTTTTTAATAGTCGAAAGTAATTGGAGGGCGGCTAGCCCCCCTCTCACTTCCACCATTTTCCCAAACACATACAATAAAAATTTTTAAATAGCAATTTTTTCAACATAGTTGAAAGTTCTGGAAATTATGTCTTTGGGGATGACAACCCCCCACAGCCCTCAGGGCAAGGGTTGTAAGTTATGGCCTGGGGGCATATGAGGTTTTTATAGAAAGCGTTGTCGTAAAACTTCAAAAAGAGCTCATTCGATTGAAAATTGAAAGGGCTAGTGCCCTTTTTAATAGTTGAAAGTTATTGGAGGGCAACTAACCCCCTTCTCATGCCCACCGTTTCCTCAAGCACGTCCAATTAACACTTTGAGATACTCAATCTATTCAACGTAGGTAAACGTTCTGGACACTAGATAAGTTTAGCCGGCAACCCCCTTAGAGCCCTCAGGGCAAGGGTTGTATGTTTCACTTTGGGGGCAAACAAAGTTTTGTTCTAGAAAGTGTTGTCGTAGAAACTTCAAAAAGGGCTCATTTGATTGGAAATTGAAAGGGCTAGTGCACTTTTTAATAATCGAAAGTAAACGGAGAGCAACGAACCCCCCTCTCACCCCCACCATTTCCCCACACGCATCCAATCAAAATATTGAGATAGTTCTTCTGTTCATCATTGTTGAAAATTCTGAAAAGTATGATATTGGGGATGACAAATCCTTCAAAACCCTCAGGGTACGGGTTATAAGCTATGTCCTGGGGGCGTCTAAGGTTTTTATAGAAAGTATTTTCGTAGAGACTTCAAAATGGGCTCATTCGATTGGAAGCTGAAAGGGCTAGTACCCTTTTTAATAGTAGAAAGTGATTGGAGGGCAACTACCCCCCCCCCCTCTCAGGCTCACCATTTCCCCAAACACATCCAATCAAAACTTTGAGATAGCCATTTTGTTCAATGTAGCTGAGCGTTCTGGAAATTATGTCTTTGAGGATGACACTCCCCCCAAAGCCCTCAAGGCTAAGGTTGTAAGCAATGCCCTGGGGGAATATAAGGTTTTTTTTATTGAAAATGTTGTTGTAGAAACTTCAAAAAAGGCTCATTCAATTGAAAATTGAAAGGGCTAGTGCCCTTTTAATAGGCAAGTCGAAACTGATTGGAGGGCAGCTAACCTCCTTCTCATGCCCACCATTTCCCCAAACACTTCCAATCAAAATTTTTAGATATCTATTTTTTTCAACGTAGTTGAAAGTTCTGGATATTATGTCTTTAAAGATTATCACCCACCCCCTCCCACCCCTCAGGGCAAGGGCTGTATGTTATGCCATTGGGGCATATAAGGTTTTTATAGAGCGTTGTAATAGAAACTTCGAAGGGATAGTGCCCTTTTTAATAGCCGAAAGTGATTGGAGGAAACCTAACACCCCTCCCACGCCTACCATTTCCCCAAAAACATCCAATAAAAATTTTGAGATAGCTATTTTGTTGAACGTGGTTCAAAAGTCCGGAAATTATGTCTTTTAAGATGACACTCCCCCCAAAGCCCTCAGCACAAGGGTTGTAAGTTATGGCCTGAGGGCATATAAGGTTTTATAGAAAGCGTCATCGCAAAAAATTCAAAAAGGGCTCATTCAATTGGAAATTGAAAGCAC